>NW_011494839.1:3419277-3424713 GCF_000754665.1 Bison bison bison | reverse complement strand
GCCCGCGCCCCCGGCCGGAGGGACCGCACTGGCCCTCGAGGAGATTTGGGACTGTGCCCGCTGTGCTTGGGCCCCCGCGACCACATAGAAATCCCCCGCCTCCCCGCCCTGTCCATTCGGCGGGGTGCCTGCGGGCTGCGCTGCCCTCCGCCCGCCTGGTCCACGCCGCGCTCCTCGGCTCCCTCCCGCGCTTGCTGGGCACCCAGGCCAGTCCCAGGGGCCCGAAAGCCAGGGACCCGGATGGGACCCTCCAGAAGCCCTGATGGGGCAGGCCTGCCAGAAGACAGAAGACACGTGAAACGAGCTGTTAAAAAACGACGCTAAGGTACTAACTACAGCAGAAGTGGTATAAGCTCCCACAAGTTGTCCTTAGGATAAGGGAGAAACTTTTGAAAAGATCTTTTCCTTAGTAATGATCATTCGCATTGCTTGACACATGTGTATTTACCCTCCACACCAAACTTGGAGCAGTACTTTTTGTGTGTTAGAGAACATACAGGGCTTCCCAGGTGGCTTAGTGGTAAAGAATCTGCCTGACCATGCAGGAGCCTCAGGAGACTTGGGTTCTATCCCTGTGTCTGGAAGATCCCCTGGAGTAGGAAATGGCAACCCACTCCAGTATTCTTGCCTGGCGAATCCCATGGGCAGAGGAACCTGGTGGGCTATAGGCCATGGGGTCGCAAAGACTCTCACGTGACTGAGCAGGTGTGCAAGAGAAAATATAATGAGGCTCAAGTTAAGGGCTTCCCTGGGGCTCAAACTGCAAAGAGTCTGCCTGCAATACCAGAGACCCCAGTCGGATCCCTGGGTTCTGAAGATCCCCTGGAGAAGAAAATGGCGACCCACTCCAGTATCTTTGCCAGGAGAATCCCATGCACAGAGGATCCTGGTGGCCTACAGTCCATGGGGTCACAAAGAGTCGGACAGGACTGAGTGACTAACACTTTAACTTTCACCTGAAGTAACTTACCTCTGGCCACCCAGTTAAGTAATTAATAACCATTCTAACCAGGACTATTCCAGTGCCAATATGCTCTTTCCTTTAGGTAAGATTTTTATTTCACTGTTCTCCAGACTGTTACAGTGGCCTCAAAACTGGTCTCCATACCTCTGACCTTTGAGTTTTCCAGCCTGTCTCCCAGTTGCCACATCCCTACAACACAGACTTATCCAGCTTTGATCCTGGTCAAAACTCTCACTGGTTGCTTTTGTGATAAAGTCATTAATCTTGGACCTGAAATGAGAAGCTCTCCACAATCTGCCTCCATCCGTGGCTAGGACAGGTCCGTATGCTGGAACGCTTGAGCCACTGTGTCCCTCACAATCGGTCCATTCACACCTTTGTTTATGACGTTCGCAACCTGAAAAAGTTTCCTCTCTCCCCTAAATTCTCTTATACCTACCTGTCAAGACCCAGCCCAAATACCACTTCCTGGTAGAAATTACTACTAAGTCTTATAATTAATCTTTCCGTCTTCCAGATTGTTAACACTCTCTGCTTTTCATTCCAGGAATCAAACCCGAGTCTTCCTGTGTCTCCTGCATTGTCAGGCAGATTCTTTACCACTGAGCCACGAGGGAAACCCTATATGTTCTCTAACACAATGCTGAAAATTGTGTTCCAGGTTTGGTGTGGAAAGTAAATACACACGCGTGAATTTTCACATTTCACATTTTCCCAAGGCGAGTTAGTTCTGTCTCCCCTGCTATAGAAGGTGAGAAGCCGCTCTTAGACAACCTTGTCTTCACCTACACTCTGCCCCTTACTGCCCTGGTCCCCGACCCTGGACTTGAGATAATGTATTGGGTTGGCCAAAAGTTTTCTTCAGTTTTTATGTAAAAATGAAATAAACATTTTTCATTTTCGCCAAGAACTTTACTGAACAGTGTATTCACTGTTTTGTTCCACTACCTTCTGCCGTTTTTCAGCAACTTTGTAATTCCATCTTCCCAAAACCTTTTATCTTTTTGAGCAAAGAACTGTTCCAGGTGCCTTTTACAGTCTTCCAGAGAATGGAAATTTTTTTCCACTAAGAGAATTTTGTAAAGACTGAAATAAATGTAAAACTGAAGGTACCATGTGTGGTGAATGCATTGGATGAATCAGAGCTTCCAAGCTAAGCTTTAACAGTTTTTGCCTGGTCATCGAAGAAACACACGTGGTCTTGTGGTATTCTGATGGAAGATTATGTGTTTTCTGTCAATTAATTCCAGACACTTTTCTTCGATGCTACTTTCAGTTTGGTCTAATTGGGATCAGTACTGGCTGGAATTAATCATTTGGTTTTCCAGAAAGAAAGTGAAAGTTGCTCTGTCACGTCCAACTCTTTGCTACCTTATGGACCATACAGACCGTGGAATTCTCCAGGTCAGAATACTGGAGTGGGTAGCCATTCCCTTCTCCAGAGGATCTTCCCAACCCAGGGATCAAACCCAGGTCTCCTGCATTGCGGGCAGATTCTTTACCAGCTGAGCCACAGTGAAGCCTTTGGTTTTCCAGAATATTAGAAGACTGCCTTCCAATCCCCTATATACACAATATCACCTTCTTTGGATGGAGATCAAACTTTGGTGTGGTTGGTGGTGGTTCATTTCACTTGCCCCACAATCTCTTCTGTCCTTTATTTTTGTACAGTATCCACTTTTCATCCCCTGTCACAATTTGATTTAAAAACAACATGTTTTCATTACATTTAAGTACAGAATTGCATGCAGAAATACTATCAAGAACTTTTTGGAACAGAAATTCAAAGTGATGAACCTAACGAAACTGTTGCAAATGATTTTCAGTGCTTGATCTGGATATTTTGAGTATGTCATGTATTTCCCACATGACATAAGGTTGATTGTGCTCACTTAATGTCTTGATTTGATCACTATCAACTTCAACTGGTCTTCTGGAGCATGGAGCATCACCCAGCAAGAAATCTCCACTTTTGACCCATTTGATCAGTCACTGCACTTTCTCCATACCCTTCTTCAAATAATAAAGCATAATATATCAATGTTGCTTTTTTTTTCCACCTTCAATATTAAAATGGTTATACAAAAATTCACCCTTTATTTTTAATGCAGGCTGATATTATTGTCACAATACTGTCTAACAAAATTGTTTCTAATGAAGTTAAAGACAACAAAACACTGCTAGAGTCATCTTACAGAAAAAAAACAAATGAACTTTTTGGCTAACCCAATAGTTGGAATGACTTTGCATGTGCCTGGCCCTTAGTTCATGGTCTAGAACTGAATTACATGTGTTGCTGTGCTTGGCCTTAAAACTGGGAATGTCTGGGCAAGCAGGAGAACTCTAATGTTTTTTGAGCTTCTTTTTCTTGTGCTTTTATTACAGGGTTCTTCTACTGCCCCTCCTATCTCCTGTCATAGATTCAATTTTCCAGGAAGTCAGCATCCAGTGAGCCAACAGCTATCCTATCCCCTCTGAGAAAAAGCAAATAGGTTTCCATCACTACCTGGCCTGCAGAGTCAGTTTACAGGATGGTATCAATGCCTCACATTTCTGTATCCACTGAAGAAAAGCCCTCTCACTAATTTTCACAAGAAGCCTCAACTTATATACTTCCCGTTTTTCATTTGACTCCTGGATGACTCTTCTGTTTGAAAAGATAGGTTAAAATGTTCAACATTAGTTTATTGAATGTTTACCATGGGCCAGGCACCATGCTAAACTTTTTATTTTATAACATTAATAACAGACAATGCCAGCAGTTAATCACAGTGTCTTAGGTAGGTGGAAGGAGGAAGACTACACTGTCAACCCACTGAATATGGCTGGCAACTGGGTCATCTCCCTGTGATATTGCTATAGTATCTTAGAATGCTTCATGGCAAGGGTTCCCAACCTCCAGGCCTTGGACTGGTACCTCCTGTTAGATCAGTGACAGTATTAAATTAGAAATAAAGTGCACAATAAATGTAATGTGCTTGAATCATCCCCAAACCATCCCCACTCCCTTCCTGGTCCATGGAAAAATTATCTTCCATGAAACCAGTCCCTCGTGCCAAAAAGGTTGACGACCACTGCTTTATGGTACACACTTAATACATTGTGAATATGTGTTTCTCTTAGGTTTGCCATTTTTGCTAAAAGGGGACTCCATACTGTAAACTGGGGCTTCTCTGGTGACTCAGACAGTAAAGAATCTGCCTGCAATGCAGGAGACCTGGGTTTGATCCCTGGATCAGGAACCTCCCCTGGAGAAGGGAATGGCAACCCGCTCTAGTATTCTTGCCTGGAGAATCCCATGGACAGAGGAACCTGACGGGCTACAGTCCATGGGGTTGCAAAGAATCAGACATGACTGAGTGACTAGCACACACATACTGTAAACTAACCTGGTTGAAATAAAATCTAAAGACCTCTTTGATTCCCCTTTTGCTTTTGTAACCCAGTGTCAACATCACTATATTCAATCCAGTTCAATTTATTTTACTTCCAAAGCATGCCTCGATTTCCATTACTTCTCTGACAGAGATGACTAGTTGACCCACCATGTCTGCCCACTCCTCCTCATAAGGGTCCTCAATTTTTAACTCAGCACATGGCTGCCCATTACAAAGACTGCTTTCTCAGCCTTCCTTGTATAAATAGTTAGATATAACCTTGTGACTGAATTCTCACCAGTATACCAAGTTTAAGGTGTTACTTCAGACAAGTGTCCTTAATAGGCATGGCCAGACCCTTTACTTCCATTCTCTTTTCTGCTATTTAGAATATAGACACTATGCCTGGAAGCCAGGCAGCCATTGGAGCATGTATAAGTATATCCCAAATATTACATTCAGTGTTTTTTATTGTTTATATGAAATTCAGATTTAATGGGATCCTTTGTGTAGAGCCAGACATCCTGGAATGTGAAGTCAAGTGGGCCTTAGAAAGCTTCACTATGAACAAAGCTAGTGGAGATGATGGAATTCCAGTTGAGCTATTTCAAATGCTGAAAGATGATGCTGTGAAAGTGCTGCACTCAATATGCCAGCAAATTTGGAAAACTCAGCAGTGGCCACAGGACTGGAAAAGGTCAGTTTTCATTCCAATCCCAAAGAAAGGCAATGCCAAAGAATGCATTGCACTCATCTCACACACTAGTAAAGTAATGCTTAAAATTCTCCAAGCCAGGCTTCAGCAATACGTGAACCGTGAACTTCCAGATGTTCAAGCTGGTTTTAGAAAAAGCAGAGGAACCAGAGATCAAATTGCCAACATCTGCTGGATCATGGGGAAAGGAAGAGAGTTCCAGAAAAACATCTATTTCTGCTTTACTGACTATGCCAAAGCCTTTGACTGTGTGGATCACAATAAACTGTGGAAAATTCTGAAAGAGATGGGAATACCAGCCCACCTGACCTGCTTCTTGAGAAACCTGTATGCAGGTCAGGAAGCAACAGTTAGAACTGGACATGGAACAACAGAATCTG
>NW_011494839.1:3385817-3418672 GCF_000754665.1 Bison bison bison | reverse complement strand
AGAGGATGAGATGGCTAGATGGCATCACCGACTCGATGGACATGAGTTTGAGTGAACTCTGGGAGTTGGTGATGGACAGGGAGGCCCGGCATGCTGCAGTTCATGGGGTTGCAAAGAGTCGGACATGACTGAGCGACTAAACTGAACTGAACTGAACTTTGTGTGTTTTGCTACATCCGGTAACTAGCTTAATTTCAACACAGGAGATCATAAGGCATCCATATAAGGCAACAGTAAAATTCTAGTTGCCCAACATCCCCTTCAGAAATCAGCCAAAAATTTCTCCTTCAAACACTGGCTACCAATGTTAGTGTCTTATGTACATTGGCTCTGCTAATTACACCAGAATCAATAGTTAGGTCTAAAGGTCATGGGGTGGCCTTTAGATTTTGAGATACCCAGATATGGAAATGTTTTCAGAATAGAGAGCAACTAGCCTAATCATCTGTCTTCAGAAAATACTAATTATGAATCACATGGAGAGAGAAAAATACATGCAAAAACAGAAGCAGGACCAGAGGAAGTAAAGGGAGAAGATGCTAAACTGGAGTCTCTAAAGGGAGAGCCATGAAGGTCCAGATGACAGGGTGTACCCAAAGCCTTCTGCCTCCAGCCCAGCTGACCCTCATCCACCAGACGGTCTAAGCTGTCTGCCTGTTTTGCTGTCCTCTTTCTAATCTGATTAAGGCTTGAGTCTTGGCCCTGCTTCCCTTGAGGCCTTCTCTTTTACATAAAGCATGTTTGGAAGTCACCAAAACTTGAAAAATGGCTATGTTCCTGCATTTCAACATCTGTGTCTAATCCCCCTGCTCTGTTTTGTTTTATTCTGTTTTTGACTGCTTGACTGTGGGACCTTAGTTCCCCAACCAGGGATTGAACCCAGGCTGTATGGCAGTAAAAGTTTGGAGTTCTAACCCCTGGAGCGCCAGGGAATCCCCAGTTCTGTTGTGACTTTGAAAATACAAATACACGGGCTTGAGACCTCCCAATCCACCCCTATGTGACTGAGACCTCCAAGTCCACCCGTATGTGGTCAATAACTTCTGTTTAGTGCACATTGTGTCCATGGCCCTATGCCCGGCCTTCTAGAGCTGTAAGAGTGGATGAGATTGTTCTTCTTTCAAAGAGCTGGACCTAAGAGGACTAGAAGGGTTGACATTGGAAGGGAGAAAGAAAGGAGGCTGGTCAACATGAGATTGTGGGGTGGGATGAGGGGATTTTAAAACATGCACCCATATGGCTGCAATCTTATGAGTTCCTGGGAAACAAATAATGTGTTGGGAAAAGGGGAGCTTGTGGGCTCCAGTTATTGGGAAACATTTGAAAGTCCCACTGTGGGAACTGTCAAAGAAGAATTCCACACATTCTCTTTTTTAAAAAAATGGGAGTCTTTTAAAAGCAGGTTTGAGTACTCAAGCCTTCAAGTTCCCGTTAACTTTTGATATAAAATGTAAATAGAGTTTGAGTCATATCTTTAAAAAGAAAGACTGTAGTTACGATTCTCCCCTTCCTCATGAGCTTTGTCTTAACTAACCTTGACTTCCTGCCCCCCTGTTAGAATTACGATTGCTTTTGGGCCAGAGAGTGAAGGAGAGGAAGGGAAGAAAATAAGAAAGGAACAAGGATTAAGAGGACCTGCCATGTGCCAGGTACTGCTTCATGTTTTACTCACATGTTTTTCCTGGTCTTCAAAACCAGTCACTGATGTTAGAGGCAAAAGAAAACTAGGCTTCCCAGGTGGCGCTAGTAAAAAAAAACCCACCTGCTGGTGCAGGAGACATAAGAGACCTGGTCCAATCCCTGGGTCAGGAAGGTCCCCTGGAGGAGGGCATGGCACCCCACTCCAGTATTCTTGCCTGTAGAATCACATGGACAGAGGAGCCTGGTGGGTTACGGTTGATAGGGTCCCAAAGAGTCAGACACAACTGAAGCGACTTAGCATGCACACAAAAGAAAACCAAGACTCAAAAGAGTTTCAGGTTACCCGTGATTATTCAGCTTGTACTATAGAGTTATTCTTCTTCCAGAGTACCATCCTGTCTTCTTTTTTTTCTTTCATGAACCTTTCCCACCCAATCCTTCTGGCCTCCATTTTTAGGGATACTGTTTTTACCTTGAGCTGTCCATAACCATAGCACCCCACAAGGACAGTTGTTTCTCTGCTTTATACCTTGGCCTACCTCAGAGCTCTCTCACTAGCTCAGAGGCTAGTCTTGGTTTTTCCATCTGAAAAATGGCAGACTGCTTTCCCTATAGATTTATGAGAATGAAATTGTGAGCAGTAAATAAATGACAGTCAAAATGCCTGGTGCTTTTCTTTCTTTTTTTTTTTTTTCATATTTGAGCACCTTCTGCTCCATTGGCAGAGGGTGTAAGTAGAAATGAGCTTATCAGACAAGTTCAGCCCAGCTAAGGTGTTAGCTTGTTGATAATTACTTCTGCCCAATTAAAATGTAAAATGTGCCATTTCTTGTTTGCTTAAGGTGGCTATTCTGATTGTATCTGAGACAGTAATTATATATATATATATATATATTCATATATTTATATATGTGTGTGTATATATATATCCTGAGACTGCTGTTAGTATTGTTTAGTTATCACATAGTAAATAGCAAGGCACTTCAGATGTTGGCCCTGGACCTGACCAAAAATACCTTAAATCACAAATGCTTCCTCTTATTCTTTCTTTAAAATTAAAAAAATTGCACTTATTTTTCCTTTAGTTTTTCTTTCTCCTAAGAAGCCAGTTTATAATGTCAACCTAGCACTCACTTTACACATACAGATATGGCAAGCAAGAATGCTTATTAAAAAAAAAAAAATTGCTGTTGAATGAAGAGTGACCCAATAGTAGAGACCATTGTTAAATGTAAATCTTTTTCTTAATAAAGTACAATTTTAGGTAAGGCCTGGATGTAATTATTTTGAAGCAGCTTTAAAAATGGTGGAACAGATGGCTCTGATTATCTCCAAGAGGAAGGAAAAGATTCAAGAGTTTTGTCATTTCTTGTTTAATAGTCTTGGCATTCCTTATTCACACTTGAGTTTTGAATACTCTGGCTTATAAATTCACAATCCTGTGCTAAACCTTAGTTCATTCTCATGATCTGACCCTACTTCCCATGTCAAGGTTTGAGACTCCATCTCTGTTTCTGATTCACTGGCTTTTCCAACATTTCATTTTCTGATTAGCCTCTGAACCTAGATACCCAAAAACTCTGATTTGGGCCAGGACGATCCTTAGAGAGCCACAAAAGCCCTAGTCTGAAGTAAAGTGTATCCACATCACCTCTCCACCACCACCAGGTTCTGCGGTTTCTACCTGTTACGGAAGAGATCCAGGAAGACAGACAGAGAGAGACCAGCATGGGACTTTACTAGGACAGAGTCTGAGGATAAGTGCCAGCGGATTCAAACAGACAGACAGAGGGAGAAGTTTGCTTGGGATGCAACCTCAACCAAAGACTCGGGGTGGTGGGGTGGGAGACTCATGAGGCCTCCGAGGAGATATATATTAATATATACTTATGGCTCATTCATGTTGTTTTACAGCAGAAACCAACACAACATTGTAAAGCAATTTAGTCCCCAATTAAAAATTTTTAAAAAACCAAAGACTCAGCCCACAAGGATATCTAGAGCCCACACTGCCCCTAGAATTGTCCCAAGATTAGGATGAAGATCCAGGCTTTCAGAGCTCAGTAGCAACATGCCATTGGCTATGGACTGCCCTCAGGGTGACCGAAGGCTGGTGGTGGGGCTGGGGGGCACAACCTTGGAAAGGAGCTCTCTTTAGCTGAAGGCAGTTCCTAAAGCAACTGGTGACATTCCCAGAAGCTGGGAACACAGGTCCTCCCACCCTGACAGAATCTGAGTGACACAACCTTGTGAGCACATATGCATTATTCACTAAATACACAGTGTCCAGTACATACACAGTGTCCACCATATATTCAGTGACCAGTACATATGCAGTGTCTGCTCCAGTGCCACAGAAATATAACAGGGCAGGTGACAATAGGTGGTGGTGATTCCTGTATTCATTCATTTTGGAGTTGCTCTATTTCTTACTAGCAGAACCACAGTAACACTAGCCTCTCAGCTTCTGTGGTGACATAGCAATCATGTTTATTAAATGCTTCTAATGTTAAAGAAAAAAACTTTAGACTAAAGCCTGTAGACTGCAGTAGGCCTCTTATCTACAGGGGATACCTTCCAGGATCCCCAGTGGACACCCAAAATGTCCAACCTTGTATATGTTTCTCTTCCCCCTGACGGAGGCCAGCCTCTCCAGTTCTTCTCTCCCTCCAGGATTTTCCTCTTCAAATATCAAATACCTCCTACTTTTGTGAAGCCGAGCAGTTCAGTCCACACTATTTATTTGTGCCAACCACTCTCATGTCAAGAAGCAAGAGAAAAATTTCTTCTGAACAATGAGCATATAATATTTTCCAAATACAATTATCATCATCAAAAATATCAATTAAAAAAATTTTAAAGCAAATTTAACTATGCTGTCTTTCAAAAATATAAGTAAATGTTAAGGAAATTAGAGAATACTAATGTTCCTTTCCTCCCATCCTTAAAGTTACTGTGATGATAGTGACTGGTCAATCAGAGAGCCTTGTTGTTGTTCAGTCACTGAGTCGTGTCCAGCTGTTTGTGACCCCATGGACTGCAGCACCCCAGCTCCTCTGTCCTTTACTATCTCCCAGAGTTTGCCCAAATTCATGTCCATTGAGTCGATGATACTCTCTAACCGTCTCATTCTCTGCTGCTCCCTTCCTCTTTTGCCTTCAATCTTTCCCATCATCTGGGTCTTTACCAGTGAGTCGTCTCTTCGCATCAAGTGGCCAAAGTGTTGGAGTTTCAACATCAGTCCTTCCAGTGAATATTCAGATATTCACTGAATACTTGGTGCACAAGTAATAACATGAGCCCCTTCTACATAGGTAGGTGTCTCAGAGAGTCACACTTATAGACATATTGTGTCTTTTCTCTACCTGTTACTCCCCACCATTTTAATGATTCGTAATCTGGAAAGGTCCAAGGGCCAGTTTAACTTTTCAGAATTTCCTCCTTCTGCCTTCGGTATTCTAGAATCTCAAAATCCCATACTCTTTTCTCATGTCTCCGGGGTTTTTGCTTCTTCTGTATCAGTTCTTTGAACAGCCTGAAAATCTGTTCCTTACCTAGATTTCTTATCTGCCATTTCTCAGTAAGCCGCTTAGCCCTCTAGCATGTATACAAGCTCCTAGCCAAGAAAAGTGTAATACAATGCTTTAAGGTACTTTATATGCTCACACAGAAATTAAGGAATAGGTTAGAATTCTACCCACCTACTTTTCTCTGCATTTCTGCATCTGGAATCAGAACATAATTATTTGGTAAGTAGAGGTCTGAAAATGAACTAGCATAGTTCTTTGCTGGTTTTTCAAACATTATCTCATGTGACCACTGGACAATTTAGCTGGCTGAATCTTATCTTCACTTGACACACACACCTGGTAACTTCCCTGCCATCAACAACCTTGACTGTCTCACCAGTGTACGCACCATTCTTGGCAGAGTATGTGCCACTTAGTAGAGTCTCAATAAATACTTGTTAAATGAATGAACATTGGAAAACTAATGTTCACAAATGAAATAGAATGAATTTTTATTGAGTACCCACAATGGGCTGTTCACCAATCTAAATATTTTCATCTACATTTTATCTACACAATATTCCTATGAGGTTGACCAAGTGCAGGAGCTAGATTGTGCAAGCAAATGGATTTTCAATAAAATCTGAATTTTATTGGCACATTTGCTACTGTGTAGGGTTGCCTCACTGTATTTAATGCATTTCTAGATTATTTCTAGAAAATATATTATAAATATGTAGTATGTATAATGCATATCAACCTACCATATAATTTTTCTTTTTTCTAAAAGATATTTCTAGATCTCGGGTCATATTTACACAATATCAAAGCTTTAATTTGAGGAAAACATCATGATTACAGAACTAACTTAGAAGGAGCAAAGGGTAGGTTTAGTTGGTTGTTTCTGAGAAATTAAAAAGAGCAGACAGTAGGGGCTCTTAAGGATAGAGGCTGGGTAATTTTGTGTGTTTTATTTTTCTAAAGGTATAACCTAGAATAGATGGTTTGTAGACAGGACAAGAGTTGCTTGTCAAAATAACAGGAATGATTAACAACAGTCTCTCTTAAGGCTTAGTTAAGCTATCTGTTTTAGAAAGAAAACATCTCAACCTGTTCTTTGCCTCCTTAGAGTATTGAATTTCATTTTGCTAGCATTTATGACATGATCATTAAATAACAGTTACTGTAATGAACGGTTGAAAACCTTCTCCACAAGAATGTCAACTTCAGAAAACAGGGACTTTGACTGTCTAGTTCACAACATCCTCACACAGGGCCTTCAGTATAGTCAGTGCTTTATACATATTTGATAGATAGATAGAAAATCACTCAGTATCTATTAGTCACTTTTTATGTGTTGCTTACTGTTCTGTGTTCTTTCATGTGTATTTTCATCTGCCCTCACAACCCCACTGGGTTGGTACTTTTATAATCTCTATCTTAAATATGAGAAAACAGGTACAGGAAGATGAATAACTTTCAGGCATATAATCTCCATTCCTGCCACCATGACCATCTTGTCCGTGAACTCATGGATTGACAATAGGAATAGCTGAGAAAAGAGGCTATTTATTGAGATCTTCTGCTGAAGTTGGTCTTTGGGAAGCATTAATATGAAACAACAACAAAAAAAATGCTTTTACAGTTAATAACCATGTGGCAGGGCTTATCTACATACCTCTGCCCTAGACCTCTTGTCAACAGTCTTCCAATCGTTTTTCTTCTAACTAACTGATTGTACAACTGAACTCTCATCTAATACCTGTCACTCAATGAAGATCTGTATTTCTGGTCATCTTTCGTTTCTGGAAGAACAAACCACCAGGTGCATTGCCTGAAGTTCGGTCCATTTGGAGGGTTTATTTTCAAACCATTTTTCAGTTGTGAAATGGGCTGTACTGTTGCAGCCATTTATTTTTAGGTGGTGTCACCATATCATGCAATACTCTTTATACAGCAGGCTGAGTTTTTTTTCTTTTTCTTTTTAAGTCATCAGACTGCAGAAAATTGTGGTAGGTTGTGAAAGGACGTAATGTAGCAGAAATCTGAGAATTGGTTCTAGAAATTAATTGTGCTTTTAAGATTTTCTTGAGCCTGATATATACATGTTACAACTGGTGATGGAGTGCAGCTCTCTACGTCCAACTTCATAGCTTGATGAGTCAGACCCAATTCTCCATGGGCAGCTCAGGTTGCATGGTAATTTGCTGGCCGCAGTCAAATGTTTTGTTTCCATGAGACCCAGAGGCAAGACAAAAGTTTTTCAAAAGAATTGTTATAGGCAGAGAATTATGGCTTTGCTCTGAAATATTATAGGTTTTTCTGTGACTTACTTTCAGAGACCTGCCAGTGGCTCCAGAGGGCATTTCTGTTGTCCATAGACACTTCAGACACTATCGGACCTGTTGGATCAAATGAACCCAGCAGCAAAGTCACTTACATAATAACAGCCTGAAGCTGTTCAGGACTTTGTCTTGCTCTGAACCCTATCAAACTGGCAGGCTTCTGGGTTATTCAGTAAACATATTGGGGTATCAAACCCTAATGAGACACTTGTTTTCCTTAAAAATCCAAAATGTTCAGTAACTGTTGTGCTTCTTCCTTGAGGTAGGAGGAATCAGATGCAGCAACCTGCTTTTCTTGACCCTTGATCACCACCCCCTTAAAAAATCCATCAAGGTGGCATACATGTGATTAATGGGATGTCTAGAAAAGTTTAATTTCCTCTTCATAAGGTCAAATCAACATGATAACAATCAATGTAGTGGATCAGGAATGAAGAATGAATATGTGAATGAAGAATATGTGAATAGGTGAATGTGAATGAAGAAGCAATAAAGGTCTCTCCTAATTGGATTGTGATTAAGACAAGGGCTAAAGACTTGATATAAGTGGGTGGGACAGTGACTGTTTATTGCTGACCCTTCTAGGTGAAAGCAAACTGCATTTCTGAGATTAATAGCTGCAGTGTCCAGGGATGTATTGATGTGCTGCAATGGGGATCTTCCTGACCCAGGAATCAAACTGGGGTCTCCTGCATTGCAGGCAGATTCTTTATCAACTGAGCTATCAGGGAAGCCCACGTGGTACAGCAGCTCTAATTCAAATCATTATCTTATTAAGCTCACAATATACTATTGTCATTCTTGAGGATTTACCTGTGTCCTGCATAGTCAACATAGGCAAGTGAAATGGGGATACAGTAGGAATTACCACTCCTGCCTTCTTTATGTTTTTGATGAGGCGTAATATTCTTTAGTCGTCTTTTTAATGCCCATGAGGTCTGTAGTGATGGCCCCTCTTTCACTTTTGATGTTAATGAGTTGCATACCATCTCTTTTTAAATTAGTTAACCTGGCTAGAGGCTTGTAGATTTTGTTGATTTCTTCAAAGAAACAGCTTTTAATTTCATTGATTGTCTCTGCTGACAATTTCATTGATTCCTACTCTAATTTTTATTATTCATTTTCTTCTGCTTATTTTGGATTAATTTGCTCTTTTTCTAGTTTCCTTAGATGACTGATTTTAAACTTTCCTCTTTCCTAATATATGCATTCAATGCTATAAATTTCCCACTAAACATTGCTTTTTGCATCTCAAAATTTTGATAGCTGTAGTTTCATTTTCATTTACTTCAAAATATTTTAAAATTTTTCTTGAGATCTTTTTCTTTGGCCCAAATGTTATTTATTTTTTTTTCCAAATGTTATTTAGAAGTATATTGTTTAATCTCCATGTGTTTGGGAATTTTCCAGCTGTTTTTCTGCTTTTGACTTCTATTAATTTCATCATGATCTGAGAGCTGACATTGTAATATTTCTATCTTTATAAATACGTTTAAGATAAACTTTATGGTCCAGAATGTGGTCTGTCTTGACAAATGTTCCATGTGAGCTTGGGAAGAATGTATATTCTGCTGTTGTTGGATGAAGTAGTCTATGGCTGTCCATGATACCCAGTTGATTGACAATGTTTTTGAGTTCAACTATGTTCTTTCTGTCTGCTTTATCTACCTATTTCTGATGGAGGGATGTTGAAGCCTCTATCTATAGAAGTGCGTGCCTGCATGCTAAGTCACTTCAGTCATGTCCAACTCTTTGCAACCCTGTGGACTGTAGCCCACAAAGCTCTTCTGTCCGTAACATTCTCCTGGCAAGAATACTGAAGTGGGTAGCCATTACCTTTTCCAGGGGATCTTCCTGACCCAGGAATCGAACCCAGGTCTCCCAGATTGCATTCTTTACCATCTGGGCCACCAGGGAAGCCACGTATAGTAGTGGATTCATCTGTTTCTTCTTGCAGCTCCATCAGATTTTGCCTTATGTATTTCGATGTTCTGTTGCTAGGTACATACATTTTAAAGGTTGTTATGCCTACTTGGAGAATTGGCCACTTAATCATTATATAATGTCCCTCTTTATCCCTGATAACTTTCTTTGTCCCAAAATCCACTTTTTCAGAAATTATTACAGCTTTATTTTGATTAGCATTAGTATGGGTACTGTTTTCTCTTTGTTATCCTTGATCCTTGTTCCTATTTTGTTCTCTACTCTTTTTCTGCCTTTTGAGGTTTTCATTGAATATTTCATATGAATTTCCATTTTCTCTTTCTCAGCCTATCAATTATACTTCTTCCTTTTACACTGTTTAGTGGCTTTGCTAGAACTTGCAATACACATTTACAACTAATTCAAGACCACTTTCAAATAACACCGTACTGCTTCACAAGTAGTGCAAATTCCTTATAATAAAAAATAATTTTATTCTCCCTCCTATCCCTTAGGAGGACATCCTCATGGGTCATACTCTGTAGCTGAACCTCTGGAGTCATCTGGGATTTGAATCTGTTTGTAGAGTTAGAACCAATGAGAGGTGATGGGAGTAGGGCTTAAGGATGATAGTAATGCCCTGAAAATAAGAGATCTTTTACAGTTTCTTCAGACAAAAGGTAACTAATCTCAGAAAATGGTAGAAATCTCACTTTGATTGTCAAAGAAAATGGTAGAATTTGGGTCTTCAAAATCCTCAGCTTTCTTGGAATTTGTGTATGTGCCCTCCTCCCAAATTTCAGAAACTCACTCTTTTCTAATTAATTTCTAATTAATTTTCTAAAAGACCTTGAGAACTTAGAATTAAATTTGCCTTGCAGTTCAGCCATCCACATGATTGAATTTTGGGTTTAGTTTTTAGAAATTTCAATTCTTTGACTACAATTTTAGTTTTTAGAAATAAGTCACCTAAGGGCTATTCTAGAAGTTTTCAATTCCTTACCAAGATCTTGAGTTACGAATTTAAAACCCTAATCCCATTTTCCCCGCTTCCATGTTGCCCAGCACATTTAGAAACAACCAAATCAATCCATGGTAGTTTCACAGTTATTTCCACTAAATTGTCCTATGGCAGGAGCCACTTGGATATGCAAGGTCTTTCCAGGTGGCTAGAGGTGATACTTTTAGGTAGTGTTCTTTGAGGACTTCCCTGGTGGTCCAGTGGTTAAGAATCTGCCTGCCAATTCAAGGAACATGGGTTCAGTCCCTAATCCAGGAACTATTAATATTAATAAGATCCCACAACTAAGCCTATGTGCCACAACTACTGAAGCCTGTGTATCCCAGAACCCATGCTCTGCAACAAGAGAAGCCATCCCAGTGAGAAGTCTGCACACCTCAACTAGAGAGTAGCTCCCACTTGCTGCAACTAGAGAAAGCCCACACACTGCAACAAAGACTCAGCACAGCCAAAAAGAAATTAACTAAAAAAAATTTTTTTAATATAGGTAGTGTTTTCCCACTGCATGCCATGGATTACCACTGCCCTATTTGCAACTGGAAACAGGATCATACTGCTGCTGCTGCTAAGTCGCTTCAGTCATGTCTGACTCTGTATGACCCTGTAGACAGCAGCCCACCAGGCTCCCCCATCCCTGGGATTCTCCAGGCAAGAACACTGGAATGGGTTGCCATTTCCTTCTCTAATGTATGAAAGTAAAAAGTGAAAGTGAAGTCACTCAGTTGTGTCTGACTCTTCATGACCCCACGGACTGCAGCACACCAGGCTCCTCCATCCATGGGATTTTCCAGGCAAGAGTACTGGAGTGGGGTGCCATCGCCTTCCCGGAAACAAGATCATGATGCTCTTTAAATCCAGCCAGATCAAAGAACCCATTCTAGATTGCTAATACTAAGATCCTGTTACTCTGGAATTATTCTAGGTAAAAATAATTGTGTTGATCAAGAAGCAGAGCCTCATGCATACTGTTAGAGTAGGAAATTTATTAATCTGATTAAGCTTTACATGATTATGGGAGGAGCTAGGGAAGTGAAGGCACAGAAGGGAAACTCAGAAGACCACTGAGCAAAGCCAACAACCAGGCCTCCTGAAGCACTGTGGCAGGTGGACGTGGTGGAGCTTACAGAGAAGCATGGACGCATCTGCCCACATGGACTCACGAGAAGTGTATGGCAAGTAGGGGCCTCTGTGTGGCTCTTGCTTTTACAAGTCTGCACTCCAGCATTGGGGGTCATCTTGGGGTTCCTGTGGGTCAGGCAGGCCAACAGTTGGAAAGACAAACAGGCCAGGAAGTGAAGTGAAGTGAGGAAAATCTGGGAAATTGAAGGTGCAGTGGTAACTTTAGAAGATCAGAGTCAAAGAGTTTCTTCCTGCTTTCATCATTTACTATTGTGAACTTGTGAACCTTAATTAATTTTTGTGAATTTCTGTTTTTCTAGTTGGAAAAGACAAATGAAATATTTACACTTAGGGATTGCTTGCATACCTCTGATATTTTTTAAAAACTATTTTACTTTTTTCCCACATTTTAAATTAACAGTGAAACGTTTTCATCATAAGGTAAAATAATATCAAAAGATGTGACTTTCAGCATATTTTAATTATTGACATTTGATATAGAAATCATATTGTCATCCTTTCAAACGTTCTAATCAATATAATTTAAGTGCTATAGTGACTTTATGCCCACCATCCTCATTTTAAAAATCCATGAATAAGCTCTTCTTTAACAACCAGAAATTTTACATTGTCCCATTTTCTCCTTGAACTCATATTTCCATTCCATTTCTCCTACAGAATTTTATCCTAACATAATATATTTTTATGCTTGACGGTCTTTTATTGATCACATTTTATATGTTTCTGCTATAAAATTAGGTATATAAATTGAAATTAATTTTTTTATATTCTCTGTGACCAGAGGACCTAAGTGCTATTCTTCCTTCATCTGGATTAAGTTATCATTACAATTATTATTGGCTTATTATTGATCAAAGAAACTTAGTATTTTACAGAAATGGATAGGTAAACCTTGAAAGTACAATTTAGTTAGAAATATACATTTTAATATTGGTGGTTAAAATTATTATATTATATTATTGGTGGTTAATTTATATTAATTTTATAATGGTGGTGGTTTAGTCACTAAGTTGTGTCTGACTGTTGCAACACCATGGACTGTAGCCTACCAGGCTCCTCTGTCCATGGGATTCTCCAGGCAAGAGTACTAGAGTGGGTTGCCACTTCCTTCTCCAAGGGATCTGCCTGATCCAGGAATCAAACCCAGGTCTCCTGCATTGCAGGCAGATTCTTTATGACTGAGCTACAAGGGAAACCAGATGTATAATATATATGAATACATATGCATATATAACTCTCTCCTCTGACAGTGAGAAACATGGATTCCATCACTCTTAAAATATTTACTTATCTGATCAATCCTGCCTATGGACAGTTTCCCATAACCACTGCCCTGTCGCCATAAGCGTCTCACACCTCTTAGGTCCGACACCCCACGTGTGCCCACCATGCAGCATGCATGCATGCTCAGTCCTAAGTCTTGTCCAACTCTTTGTAACCCCATAGACTGTAGCCAACCAGGCTCCTCTGTCCATGGGATTTTTCCAGGCAAGAATGCAGGAATGGATTGCCATTTCCTTCTCCAAGAGATCTTCCCCACCCAGGTATCAAACCTGTGTCTCCCTGCCTGACAGGTAGATTCTTTACCACAGCACCACCTGGGAAGCCCTGGCCACTGTTCAGACACCTTCTTAATGATGCTCAGACAGACACTCAACACTGGGCATGCGCTCCTGTTTCCCCTCTTCATGTTATTTTGCTCTGCCCTAACTACTGGTGTGTGGACTCAGTTATTCTAAAAGGAAACCAGATAGGGAGAGGGAAGGGACCATGCATGTTTACAAATCTTAACTTTTTAATTCTGAAATAGACATTGGACATAATTAGTTACAGCCTTTCTATGAGTTTCTATGAGAAATAGCCTACAATACCCTTTAGTATTTATTACTGGCACACTTCTGTTGCTTTCTTCTCAGGATCTTCCTCAGCATCCACAATTTTGTTGACAGGAATTAGGGGTATAGAAGAAAATAGATCTTTAGAGATGATTGTCACTTCTTCTTTAACCCAACTCTACGTATATATCTGATTTCAGAACATTCCAACATGGGCAGAATACCCTATTTCTAATGCCCTAGTTTGTCTGGAAGACAAAAACATAGTAGAAAGGGAAAGATAAGCCTTATCAAAGTCTTATCAAAAGTTTACGTTGATTCAGTTGAGGAAGTTTTCAGATACTTTCCCCTAAGATTTGGATTGGGTGAAACATGGCCCTTTCTTCTGTAATATGAGGGAAATTTTATTGTTAGAAGGAAATGGAAAAAATAAACTAAATTGATGCCTTGACCCGAGACCTATTTTCAGGCAGATCAATTTTTGCAAAAAGTTGAGAATATGAAAATGGATTTTCGTCTACTGCCTACAAAGTTCTTGAGAGGCATATCTACCGAATTTGGTAATTATTGGCCTTTGTATTTGTCTCTTAGGCAATTTGAGTTGCTACAACAAAGTACCATAGACTCTATGGCTTATAAACCACAGAAATTTATTTCTCTTATTTCTTGAGACTGAGAGTCTGAGATCAAGGATTCTGTTGAGAGCCCTCTTCTGAATTGTAGATGGCTACATTCTTGTTGTATCCTCATATCGTGGAAAGAGGCTCTCTGGCCTTTTCTTATAAGGGCATTAGCCCTTTTCATGAGGGCTGTACCCTCATGATCTAATTACCTCCAAAGGCCCCACCTCCAAATACCATATTAAGAATTAAATTTTAACATAAGAATTTTGCGAGGGGGACACTGACATTCAGTCCATAGCAGTGCTTTACAAAATTAAATTATGAATTGATGGCTGTGGAAAAACAATTTGTGCAGATAATCAATAATGTGCACAGATGAGAATGAAAATAAGTATGTTAAAATGTTATTCATCAAAGAGTAAGTAGGGATTGCACTTTAATTCTATTAGGACATATAATGGACAACACAAAAATCATTTCTTAAAATTTTTGTCAAAACTTTCTGTCCTTTTAAATCCAATTTTCATATTAATACTCATCTCTGTCACATTAAAAGCCTGTTGATGAAAGTGAAAGAGGAGAGTGAAAAAGTTGGCTTAAAGCTCAACATTCAGAAAACTAAGATCATGGCATCTGGTCCCATCACTTCATGGGAAATAGATGGGGAAACAGTGGAAACAGTGTCAGACTTTATATTGGGGGGCTCCAAAATCAGTGCAGATGGTGATTGCAGCCATGAAATTAAAGACGCTTACTCCTTAGAAGGAAAGTTATGACCAACCTAGATAGCATATTCAAAAGCAGAGACATTACTTTGCCAACAAAGGTCCGTCTAGTCAAGGCTATGGTTTTTCCAGTGGTCATGTATGGATGTGAGTGTTGGACTGTGAAGAAAGCTGAGTGCCTAAGAATTGATGCTTTTGAACTGTGGTGTTGGAGAAGACTCTTGAGAGTCCCTTGGACTGCAAGGAGATCCAACCAGTCCATCCTAAGGGAGATCAGTCATGGGTGTTCATTGGAAGGGCTGAAGCTGAAACTCCAGTACTTTGGCCACCTCATGTGAAGAGTTGACTCATTGGAAAAGACTGTGATGCTGGGAGGGATTGGGGGCAGGAGGAGAAGGGGCTGACAGAGGATGAGATGGCTGGATGACATCACCGACTCGATGGACATGAGTAAACTCAGGGAGTTGGTGATGGACCGGGAGGCTTGGCGTGCTGAGATTCACGGGGTTGCAAAGAGTCGGATACGACTGAGGAACTGAACTGAATTGTCACATTATTTTAATAATAGATGTTTAATGAGAACTACCTCAACTATTTAGATTTAAGATGTTAAATTTCCGGGGCCACACCATGCAGCATGGGGGATCCTAATTCTTGGACCAGGGATTGAACCCATACCCCCTGCAGTGGAAGCATGGACCACCAGGGAAGCCCCTAAAATGTTAAATCATAAAGGCAGGAAATATTTTTAGGCATTGGGTGAACTTATTCACCCTGTTGTTTCATGATTCAGCATATAGTTGAATCCCTACCAAGAACTCAGTGGAGCCAAACACAGGGAATCTAACAATGAGTGAAATTCAGTATGGACCCTGAATCCATGGAGATACATCACCCTTTGACGAAAGCAAAAGGAGCTATAACTTAAGCAAGAAAATGAGATCCATGTACAGAACCTAGATTAGCTTGACAAAATGAAAGATAAGCTCTAGAATATCCCTGTGGCTTTCAGCTTCAGGAACCTGAGAACTCTATTTTTAATAATTCCATTGGATCATCCAGTCATGGACACCTTCTGCATATGGATCTTTGCTCTTATTTAAATCCCGCAAGGGTGATTATGGTTGATGTAGCTTGTGTTGTGTTTCTATCTCTGGGAATAGTTGTGTGACTATAAATAGTAGTTTCACCATAAGTACAGAAAAAAAAGGTGTTCGTTAAGGTTAAAAAAATAACGGGGAGGGCAGGGTTTCCACTGAAAGGAAAAGAAAGTATATTGTGAGTAGGAATGTCTACTTCAATTTTCAGCCATGAACTAAAATCTGTATCTGGTTCATCTTCTTATAGAAAAGTCAGCTCATTAGTTTCTAATAGTTTATATTTTAAAACTGAACAGATAAAGAAGAGATACCCATAAATACAATGGAATATTGTATATTGTACTCAGCCATAAAAAGGAATGAAATTGTTCAATTTACAGAGACGTGGATGGACCTAGAGAGTGTCATACAGAGCGAAGTACGTCATAAAGAGAAAAATGAGTATTGTATATTAATGCGTATATATGGAATATAGAAAAATGGTACACATGAATCTATTTGCAAAGCAGAAATGGAGACAACAGATAGAGAAAAAATGTATGGACACCAAAGGAAGAAAGGGAGGTGGGATGAATTGGGAGATTGGGACTGACATATGTACACTACTGTGTATGGTTTTTCCAGTAGTCATGTACAGATGTGAGAGTTAAACCATGAAGGCTGAGCCCTTTGATGCTTTCCAACTATACTACTGGAAAAGACTCTTGAGAGTCCCTTGGGCAGCAAGGAGATCAAACCAATCAATCCTAAAGGAAATCAATCCTGAATATGCATCAGAAGGACTGATGCTGAAGCTGCCACCTGGTGCGAAGAGTCAACTCATTGGAAAAGACCATGTTGCTGGGAAAGATAGAGGGCAGGAGGAAAAGGGGGTGACAGAGAATGAGATGGTCGGATGACATCACTGACTCAATGGACATGATTTTGAGCAAACTCCAGGAGACAGTGAAGAAAAGGGAATCCTGGCCTGCTGCAGTCCTTGGGGTCACAAAGTAGGAC
The DNA here is from genome assembly GCF_000754665.1 of Bison bison bison. Taxonomy (NCBI): domain Eukaryota; kingdom Metazoa; phylum Chordata; class Mammalia; order Artiodactyla; family Bovidae; genus Bison; species Bison bison. The sequence goes on along the minus strand of NW_011494839.1, from coordinate 3,401,811 downwards.
ATGACTTAGTGACTGAACAACAAATGCAACGGTATATAAAATAGATAACCAATGAAAACCAACTGTATAGCACTACTCAATGCTCTATCGTGACCTAAATGGGAAGGCAGTCCAAAAAACAGAGGATATTTGTTTATATATGGCTGATTCACTTTGCTGTACAGCAGAAAATAATATAACATTGTCAAGGAACTATACTCCAATAAAATTTTTTTAAAAAACTGAATCAGCACCTACAATGCTGTTTGTCTCCTTTGCTCCTCTCCCCCTCATCCTCTTTCTTTCTTTCTCCTGTTCCCTTCTGTTTCTCTCTCTTGGATAATTTCCACTCAGTCATGTCCAACTCTTTGTGACCCCATGAACCATAGCCCACCATAGAATTCCTCTGTCCATGGAATTCTCCAGGCAAGAATACTGGAGTGGGCTGCCATTTCCTTCTCCAGGGGATCTTCCTGACCCAGGGATCGAACCAGGGTCTCCTGCATTGCAGGTGTGTTCTTTACCATCTGAGCCACCAGGGAAGCTTTTCTCTCTTTATATCTAGGCAATTCTTTGAAAGATACTTTGAAAAGATACTTTTTCAGCTTTCTTTGAAAAGATACTCAACCATCTGTATATAAAATAAAGTCAAGGCTATAATATTTTTCTATAAGTATAATAAAATTAAGACAGAGCTAATAATTTATAGTTTTATAAAAGTTGGTTTCACGCATACATACATTTGCTGTATGGTTGACACATGGATGCTATTCTCACTGTGCAGCACATAACACACAGAAACAGCTCGTCACAGCCAGTGCCTGCAGTTCGTATCCTCTACGCTGTGGCCTGTTCATGTCCAGGGTGCAAGAAACACTCCACGGAAACCATCAAGGCTTACAAAGGGAAAGCTGGCCCAAGGGAGGCAGTGAGAGCCAGTGTCTAAAACACTGGTTTCCTTTTACTCTACCCTATGTTCATACAATGTTTTTGATCTTGATGTCATTTAAAAAATTTTTTTCTGTTTTTTTTTTCCCCTATTAGTAACCATTTCAGTAGTTCTGGAAGCTCATTAACTGACCTCAGTGTGGAACCTTCGCACTGATCTTTTATTTTCAGTATTTATAGATAATGACACATTACAGCCATTGAACCAATATTACATTCCTTGGTTCCGGGCTTGTATTTAAAACCATTGTTTGTTTTCTCTGTCCATGGAATCTTAATATGCATGGCATGTCTCTCTTGAGTAGCCGCCAAATTTCCCTCAGGCTGGACTTTAAACTACCCGTGGCAAGCCCATTGGATTGTCAGTCACATGGGCATGCCTGGGTTTCAGTGGTTCTTGAAGATGCCCATCACTGGGTGGTTGGCTATTCCTTACACCAAACTTCAAGCCTCAGTGTCTTTAGCAAAACATGCCTCTCCCAAGTGTCCTCAAAAGATTATCCTTTCCAGACCACCTTCGGACTCACTTAGAAAGCTCACTTTTGTTTTCAGGCTTTTGATGACTTGAATTTAAGATTTACTCATTTTTGAGCTTGCCTTTTGTCTGGGATAATTTCTCATGACTGTAGCCAAAAGAACATTGAAATTCATAGTATTAGAACATCAGTGAACATTTGGAGCTCTCTTCATTTAAAACATAAAAGTGTGGTTTTTTTCCAAAATATGTACAGCATAAATAATGGAAATATTTAAAATTATGCTCCCTCAACCCCCATACATAATTTGCATGATTGCACATAGTATATAGTTTAGATTATAAATCAGAGCATTCCGAACATACTCTCAAAATTGGGTGAAAAATCTATTTGTTTTCATAGTGTGTGGTTTAAAGGAGTTAAATATACAGCCCCTTTATTTATAGAAATTAGCATCTCCCTGATGACACATAAGATGAAATTTCCACGTTCTTGCTAAATTCCATGTTCTCTGTACACAGAATTGATAGTGTGTTGCTGAATATTTCTTTGTAAAGCCAACCCCTGTCCCCAACTCTCTATTATCCGACATTCCTAGAGCAACCCAGAGTAGCCACAGGGTTTCGTGTGTGTGTGTGTGTGTGTGTGTGTGTGTGTGTGTGTGTGCGCGCGCGTGCACTCAGTTGCTCCATTGTGTCTGACTCCGTGTGATCCCATGGACTGTAGCCTGCCAGGCTCCTCTGTCCATGGGATTTCCCAGGCAATAATACTACAGTGGGTTCCCATTTCCCCTTCCAGGGAATCTTCCCGACCCAGGAATTGAACCCTCGTCTCTTGTGTTTCCTGCATTGACAGGCAGATTCTTTACCACTACACCACCTGGGAAGCCCCAGCTACGGGGTTAGAGCATAATTATTATTATGGTTATAGTGACAAAGGAGTCATTAGAAGTTATTCTGTTTTAAGTACAGAGCACAACTAAGGGAATGCTTGATAACTGGAAAAAGGAGTGTGAAAAGTGAGATGTGTCAAGAAAATTGCTTGGGTTTTCTAGATATTGCCCAAACTTTTTGTTAAGACTTTGTTTAAAAAAAAAAAAAAGCAATCATCCTTAATATATTTTTTCCTCCTCGTTCTTGTGAAATTCTGTACTTCTGTCAATTGAAAAAACAAAAAGGCCAACATGACATGGAAGTTAGCTCCAGATCATTGATTCTCAGAGTGCCATATTTATATACATTAACTGATCTGAGTTTTATTTTAAAGAATTAATGGTAGGTTGTCAATGACTAGACTTCAACTTCCGAGATGAATTAGCAAAGGAAATCATATTAAGTGTGACTAGGGCTTTCTGGTTGTCAGGAAAGTATTTCGTTTGTCCTCTGTATGCCTTCATCTTGTCCCTTTCGTCTTTGGTTTGAGACTTTGAGAAATTTCACCTAAATTCGCTTGAGAGAAAAATGATTAGCAGGAGCTTACCAATGCCTTGTGTGAGTGGAGTGGCCCTTGTTACCTGTGGTCTGAGCGAGACCAGAACACTAGCTTTAATAACTTGCTCTGTTTTAGGTAGTAGTGTGGGGACTTTCCTTGTTGAATGTAAGGATTTATTTAAATTATGAGAGCCAGTGATTATCACTTGATAGGACTGGGTTGGCTAAAGAATTTGTTCAGGTTTTTCCTTAAGATAAACCAGAACAAACTTTTGGCCAACCCAATCAAATTATTAATACAAATGACCGTTGTTCTCTTCTTTATAAATCTCTGCTTTTTTTGAATGTTAAATTTTTTTCAACGTACTGAGTTTGCATCAGGATTTCATAAAAATGACAGTTGAAAAGCAGATTCACATACCCAAGATGTCCCAAGCATGCTTAAAGATTTGCCAATAACTGAACCGAGCATTTATTTTCATATTTAAGTTAAGTCTATACATTTTTCTTGAATTTATTTTAAAGATCTAAAAAAGTAACTTAAAAATTAAGATAACTAGTTCTAAGGTTAGTGGTCTGTACTTGTATCCAGGGTTAATCATTAAACTCATATGAGTTAAACAGAAGAAATGTTTTAGGGATTTACATCTCCAGAGTAAGAGATTAGACAGAAACATACCAAAATATTAACAGTGGCTGGTGGGGGTTAAAGTGGTTAAAATATTTTTATACTTGTCTATATTCTCATATATATATATAATTACTCCTAAAATTACTATAAATTACTAAAATTACTCCTAAAATTACTATAAGAAAGTAATTTTTCTTATTACTTTTTATAATTAGAGAAAGATGTCCTCAATGGCATTGCTAAGGGCTATCTTGGATTTCCCGGTGGCTCAGCACTCCAGTACTCTTGCCCGGAATATCCCACAGATGGAGGAGCCTGGTGGGCTGCAGTCGGTCGCTAAGAGTCAGACACGACTGAGCGACTTCACTTTAACTTTTCACTTTCATGCATTGGAGAAGGAAATGGCAACCCAGTCCAGTATTCTTGCCTGGACAATCCCAGGGACGGGGGAGCCTGGTGGGCTGCCATCTATGGGGTCGCACAGAGTTGGACACGACTGAAGCGACTTAGCAGCAGCAGTAGCAGTGGTAAAGAATCTGTCTACAGTGTAGGAGATGCAGGAGACCCTGGTTCGATCCCATGTTCAGGAAGATCCCCTGGAGGAGGGCATAACCACTCACTCTAGTATTCTTGCCTGAGAAATCCCATGGACAGAAAAGCCTGGCGGGCTGCAGTCCATGGGGTTGCAAAAGAGTCAAACACAACTGAAGCAACTTAGCATGCATGCACATTATTGGGAGAAACTTGGAAACTTTGTAAATATTGTATTCCTTATCAGAATTTCAGTGTTAGTCACTCAATTGTGTCCGACTCTTTGTCAGAGTTTTATTTATTCATTTGTTGATTTATTTAGATCAGTGTAGATGTATGATTCCTAATTTATTAAAAGGCATATACTCCATTCTTGTCATTCTTTTATTTTTCCTTCCTGTCACTCTTTCAGACTCAAAGTATCTAACATTTGGCCAGTGGAAACTACTTCAAGATGGAATCTGTGTTCTTTGGATACATTCTTATCATTTTTTTGAGCATTTCTTTGCTTTCTGGCAAGCAAGATGTTCCAGGCTTTCTTGTACACTCTGTGCCTCAGTCCTCCAAGAAACTCTGGTTTCTTTTTGAGGAGGATAGTGTTGGGCAGTCAGCTTCTGTTTGCTAAGTATCAGTTGCTGTTGGGAAGTTGTTCTCAGATAACCTCAGTGGACAGCACTGGGTATGAGTTGATGTATTGAACACCGTGAATTCACACGTATACATCTAACTCCAGTCCAATAGTGCCAAATTCATTTTAGTTTTCTTCCTCTTCTGTAACTGTAGCCCCTTTGGCAACTCAGAAGCACAGCTCCTATAATCCTTAATATATTTACTTCTTTGATCACTTAGTATAAGTGTTAGTCGCTCAGTCGTTCTCAACTCTTTGTGACCCCATGGACTGCAGCCCACCAGGCTTCTCTGTCCATGAGATTTTCCAGGCAAGGATACTGGAGTGGGTTGCCATTTGCTTCTCCAGGGGATCTTCCCAACCCAGGGATCAAACCCAGGTCTCCTGCACTGCAGGCAGATTTTTTACCGACTGAGCTACAAGGGAATCGCCCACTGCTGGCTGCCACTTCATCTTGCCTACTACCTGAGCTCCTACTCCCCAGCACCTGGGGCAGAAGATATTTTCTGGAGGAACTCTGCCCTCTCAACCCTATTCCCTAAGGTCTCAGCCATAGATTTTGCTCTGATAGGTCTTCTTCCAGGTGACCAGCTCTCTTGATGGGATGGGAAACTCATAAGACAGGCTAAGCCTGGTATCGAACGGTGTTCATTTGACCAACAAGAAACTCATACATCCTTGCCAACCTGAAATGTGTTCGTGCAAGCTGTTCATTTTATTTTCCAATTCTATCTCTTCCTGTGTTCCTGCCTCTTAAAGAAGCTCAGTGACAGAAAAGTTGGGGGATAGACTCTGAGTCTCCACTTTGCAAGTATCCTGAACCTCCATGACTGATTTTCTTGGTACCCCCTTTAAGGGGCATACTCCCCTCCTCTTTTGCATAATGGAGAGGATGAAAATGGAGCGGCAGCCCTCCTAGAAGTTTCTTCCCTGTCCAGCTGTCCTTCAGCTTACAAAGCTGAGTGGAGAGAGGGTCCTGGGGTGATAGGTTGGTATAACAAGGCCAGTGTGGTCACTCTAAGCCAGACCGAGAAGGCAGTCTGGTCCGTAATTCATCAATATTGGCTGTTGGCATTTTTGTCCTCAGCTTTTGTTACCAATCATTAATTTCAGGGTCATAAGAAAAGCATCTTCAATAAAAACAGAAAGAGCTAAAGTAATTATCATGGGGTGGGCTCTCTAGAAGAAAACCCTGAGATGTAGTTTGGGGTGCAAGATGTTTATTAGGGATCAATAACTGAAAGAAAGGGGGAAGGAAGCATGGGTTAGAACAAGAAGTTCAATTGTGATCAATTTAAGACCTGCAAAGTCTTGGTCAACCCGATGGGAATCTGAATGACTATTCAACCATCAGAGTGTCCCTTGTTGGGTCAAAACTGTCCAGACCTTTATGGCCCTACCTGCCACTGACACTGAGTGTGGACAGCTTGGGAAGCATGTGCTCTTGGGCAGTTTTCTCTCTGCAGCTGAGGCAGATCCTAAAGACATTGAGATCCGGAGCCTGTCGTTGACCACAGTCCCTTCTGTGGGGCAGCAGGTCATCCCTAGAGGGAGTCTGGGTGGTGCTCCTTTGTGTCTGCCACAAAAGGTAACTATAGTTTTCCTGCCCTGCTTCAAATGTTGCTGACAGGTATATAAAGGACCTTAATACAAGAATGTTTGCTAAGGGTAATTGCTAGAAAAACTTACCTTTCTTTTTTTTCGATTGAAGTATTGTTGACTTACAGTATCATATTAGTTTTAGAGGTACAACATAGTGGTTTGATATTTTTATAGATTATGCCCCATTTAAAGTTACTGTAAAATGTTGGCTAACTCATTTATTTTATACCTAGTAGTCTGTACCTCTTCATCTTCCTCACCTGTTTTCCTCCCTGACCACTGATTTGTTCTCTGTATCTTTGAGTTAGAATAACTTTGGTGTGTTCCCTTGCTATTTGTGGAAGAGTAAACAGAGGATGAGATGGCTGGATGGCATCACCGACTCGATGGACGTGAGTTTGAGTGAACTCCGGGAGTTGGTGATGGACAGGGAGGCCTGGCGTGCTGCGATTCATGGGGTCGCAAAGTGTCGGACACGACTGAGCGACTGAACTGAACTGACTGAACTGAAACACAGGTTAATCACTGTAAGAAGCTGAGAAAAAAGATTAAGTTAGCATGACTAAAGAGCAGTTTTTCCCAAAGTTTAAACTGGCAAAGCAGAATAGTCACAGCAAATTCTCTGTAAGATGGGTGGAGTTAACTGAAATTGAAATAAACATCACATCACACATCTCTTTTGAATTCTGGAAACAGTCATTCTTTCAGTCTTCAGGGCATGACTAGCAATCATGAAAGTGACAAAGATCATTTTCACACAAGTCTTCCAGTGGTGGCCACTGGGGAATAAAATAAGCCTGTTATTCAGTTAGACTGACTGATCCTCATCAGCTGGAATGTAGATTCCTGCCAAGTGATATTGAGAAAAGGAAAGATATCAGGATAGTTTGTTTATATCTTGTTGTTGATGATCATGCAAAAGAATTTATTTGATTTGTGTAAGAATAGCAATTAATTTTCATGGATTTCCTTCTTGGGTTCCCTCCGGCCCCCCAATTTCCACAAAGCACTGGATAATCAGTAGAGGAAGACTTTCCTGAATGGAAAATTAAATCCTTTCCAACGTGATTTTTGGATTATAAGCATTCTGTCTAGATTTGCTGTTTTTACCTGCCTCTAGTTACTATACATTTGAACTACTCACAGAATCACTTGCCATTTAAACACACTTGTTCATTTATGAATAAAAATATGTGTGAGATCTCTCTAAGGATTCTTATTTGCATATTTGTCTTCTGAGCATCTTCAAGTAATTTTTTTTTACCCAATAACTGAAAAGTCGTCAGTTTTTGTAAATAGTGGTTACTTTGAGAGAGTGGGAAAGAAGGAGAGGGTAAAATGATGATGCATATTTATACATGTCGCATGCCTTAGGGAAAGAATATGCTCCATTTCAGACTAATGGAAATAAATGAAAGAAAATAGAAAAATACAAGAAAATAGTCACTTTCCTGAGCTCTTAGGGGAAGTGATGCCATACCACAAAACGAGCAAACAAACGTCACTTAACATTCTGAGGCCTCATTAAAAAATGAGTTGCATCTGACAGATGTGTAGTTGTATTCATTTTTAATCTCAGCCATGTGGAGGCTGAAACCCTACTAAAACAGTGCTGCTTCAAGCAATCATGTCTGTGGAAATGGATCAGAAATACTGAGTCTCATTCAAAATTGAGGGGTACAGTGGACAGCTAGAAGGTTCCTGGAAGGTGATGTGAGGTGCCCAACAAAGAATTAGAGTTAGGTATACCCATGTACACCGTCAGCAGATCCTTAGGAATTCTTGTGCTTTTCCACTTAGTTTGAATGAAAGTTTTGTTACTGCGTCTTAACATAGCAGTAATTTAGTAACACTTTCATTTTTTTAGAGAAGAACATCACTTCAAATATTAATAGCATTATGAATAAAGAATCTTTTTCGATTGTGTCCTCCAGTATTCTTACCTGGGAAATCCCATGGACAGAAGAGCTTGGTGGGCTACAGTTCATGGGGTTTCAGAGTTGGATGTAACTTAATGACTGAGCACACACACATTCCTACCTCTCACCAACTTGGTAACAGCGCATTTTGAGTAGGGGAAGAATTCTAAAAGCTTCCAAATACCAGACAGATTTGTTTCTCAGATCCTGTCCAAACCCCTGGAGGTCAAGTCCTATCAGAGCACTGATACCATGCATTCTGATAGCTTCTGTGTTTTTACTACAAAAGAGTAACTGGTTTAATCAAATGTTTTGCTAAATTAAGCCTCTGTAAAACTTCTGCTTTCTCTCCCCAGATTAGCAGAGTATAAACAAAAGAGATTAGGCAGGCTAATCTTGCCAAGACCATAAATTACCCTGAAAGAAAAAATAGCAGAATCTTTTCCTTTCAGTAATTTTTGTAAATAACATTAGCAAAGAAAGTTGAATTTCTAATCAGCTAACTTTAGTTGGGGGTTTGATAGACTTTAAAATTTTTAAATATATTATGAATATTCATATTTTATAAATATACATTCGTACATGTGTGTTCAGTCATGTCCCACTCTTTGCAATTTCATGGACTGTAGCCATCCCCTTCATCAATGGGATTTTCCAGGCAAGAACTAGAGTGGGTAGCCATTTCCTTCTCCAGGGGATTTTCCCAACCCAGGGATCAAACCCAAGTCTCCTGCGGCTCCTACATTGGCAGGCACATTCTTTACCACTGAGCCACCTGGGGAGCCAGGTGTAATAATAAATAATAAATGTATTTATAATGTAATAATAAATACATTATTTCTATGTAAATATATTTACAATAGTGTATGTTTATATAAAATAAAAAACACACTGAAAGCTGACACTAGCATTGTAGGTGAAAATAGTTTTATAGTCAATTATTGTTTTCTTGAGCGTTACATATTTGTTTTTCAAACAAGAAGAAATATAAAGTGAGGTAGTCTATAGGGAAATGATTAGATGAGTAGAATCACTGGATCGTTAGTAGCCAAGTGGCTTTTAGCAACTTCTTTACCTTTCCTGTAAGAAATTGAGAATAAGAGAACCCATGCCCATATGAGATAATGCATATGAAGCATTTACTACAATGCCTAGCACTTAGTAAGAATTCCATAAATGTAAACTTTCAGTGAGTCAAATCCTAGAACCAGATGCGTGGACTCTGAAGTGACTATGACTACATACTACACTGAATAGATTTTTCTGTCATCTACATGAACAGCTTTCCAAAGGACTGTCTTCTATTTTATAAGAAAAAATGATACACATTGAAACTCCTAGAATCTTAAGTTGAGCTAAGATACGTGTGACATCAAAGATCAGTTGGCTGCTGATATGGCACCTCACAAGCTGGTAGTTTGTTAGTGGGGGTCACTGGGTTCTGGTTTTATAAAGGGAGAAATTTGACTTTCTGTGGAGCAGAGTCGATCAGGTGGCACTAGTGATAAAGAATCCACTGCCACTGTAGGAGACATAAGAGATGCGAGTTTGATCCCTCCATGGGGAAGATCCCCTGGAGGAAAGCATGGAGAATCCCATGGACAGAGGAGACTGTTGAGCTACAGTCCAACGGGTCACAAAGAGTCGGACATGACTGAAATGACTTAGCAGGCAGAATAGGTTCATTCTAAATAAAGTGACTAAAGATGAACATGTGAGTCAAAATAAGAGTGTGTTAATTTTCTTTGTCAAGCAGAAAATACTTTAACTCTATGTTGAAATCATTGATAGTGAAATAAACGTGTGATTTGGTGAAGGGAGAAAAGAAAGCACTGGGGAATAGATGGTTTTGAGGAGAGAATATCCTTTACCCTGGGGGAAAAAGCACTCACAAACTTTTCCTGTAGCAAAGTCAAGTCCAAGTTCTCATTAATGGAACACTCTTTTCTGGTAAAATCAGGGTCTTTTGCCTTCATCCAAGCTGTATGAAGACTGCTAAATGTGTGCTCCCCAATTTTATAGTTTACTTTTCTTTGAAAATCAGTGTTGCTAAGTAGCTTAAGTTGTGTCAGACTCTGCAACCTCATTGGCTATAGCCCACCAGGTTCCTCTGCCCATGGGATTCTCCAGGCAAGAATACTGGAGTGGGTTGCCATACCCTTCTCCAGGGGATCTTCCCAACCAAGGGATTGAACCTGCATCTCTTATGTCTCCTGCATTGGCAGGTGGATTCTTTACCACCAGCACCACCTGGGAAGCCCAAAAATCATTTGTGGCAGACTACATTTTTCAAAGATAGTGACTCAATGTCTAGTCAGTATTGAGAACAACAGCACGAAGTAATGTTATAACAGGACAACATGCTTCAGTGGAATATATTAATAAGGATTTTCACTGATCATACTCCAGTGGTTGACCTTTCATTATTCTTTGATTTTGTATGACTGTAATCTGGAGAACTAAAAAACTTATACTAAGAAACTAAGAAGTTCAAACATACCTTGGTTTTCTGCAGTGTTGCTTGTAAAAACTTGAAATTTAATTTAATCATTCCTGTTATTTTTAAATAGTGCATGATACAGCAAGTTTATACATTTGGCCCTTTGGTAAAGATAATGCAAGTATTAGCTTGCAAATTTGGATATTTGAATCTCTGGTAAAATTAAAGAAGGTTATAATTGGAAATTTACACAAATGTTAAGACATGGTTTGAAAGTGGGTATCTTCTAGAAGTTGATGATACAAGTAGTAGAATTTGTGACAAGAAAATAATGTTTTCCTTGGTTAGAAAAATTAAATTATAATTTTTCCACCTTTTATAAGCTATATTGTTTCTACTGCATTATCTTATTAGTTGACAGATTTTGACAAAGTAGAATACTCAGATGTTAATCTATTCTTTCATCTGAGAATCTTTGAGCATGTTGTGACCCGAATGCACTATTTTGAAGTTTAGATTTGGGCGGGGTGAGATGTGTTCAGTATACTGGAAATGAATTTAAGATACTCCCAGAGCTTTGCAGATGAAACTATTCTCAAACAAAATAAACCAATGAAAGAGGGATCATTTAGAAAAATATTTTGAACGAAGGCCCCAGAAAAATCTTGTTAACTTTACTTAAAAAATATGTTGAAGATCTGATTACTTCTCACTCCAAGTTGCTAGCCACCCACCTGAAGGTCCCTGCACATTCTTCCCAAGTACCCCGAGAGTGGCAGGTCCTGCCCACTCCTCACTTACGACACTTCTTAAGGTTATGTTTGCAGTGAGCAACCTGAAGGGATGGGGCAATGTCATGGCATGAGGGATAAAAAACAGGTTGGCTCTTAGTGCTGTAAAAGAGATGGATTTCCTGAGCTCAGTGTTCCACAGCTGCAACACATGCCCACCAATTATGCAGCATTCATTTGGGCCCACCCATATTGCCTCCAGGGGACTTGGCAGGACAAGGGGAACCAACACAAATTCAACACCCATGCTGCTTGTTATGCTATGAGCAATAAAGTCCTTTGTCTCTGACCCAAGAGTCTCATGTCTTCTGCCAGAATCTATGAAACAGAGTTTAGTGTATTATAAGTAGATAACGTCAATCCTCAGACCCCTGACCTCCATCAAAAATCACCCTAATCCAAGACAGCATCATCTCTCACTTGGATGACTGCAGTTGTTTCCTTGTTGGTCTCCCTGCCTGTGTCCCTTTGCTGTCATTCTCAACACAATACCCAGAATGATTCTGTTAAACATGAGTCTGATTATGTCTCCTCTGCGTAAAACTCTTCAGCAGATTCTTTTCTTACTGAGAAGAGATGCAAACATAGAGAACTGACTTGTGGACACAGTTGAGGAAGGAGCTAAACCAAAACGCAGCTGCTAAGTCATGTCTGACTCTTTGTGACCCCCTGGATTGTAGCCCTCCAGGCTCCAAGGGGTTTTAGAGTGCATTGCCATTTCCTTCTCCAAGGGATCTTCCTGGATCAGGGATCGAACCCATGTCTCCTGCAATGGCAGGTGGATTCTTTACAACTGAGCTCCCTGGGAAACCCTACGGGGTTGGAAAGGGTGAGACAAATTAAATAACATTGAAACATATAAATTACCATATGTAAAATAGGTGGCTAGTGGGAAGTTGCTGCTTAACACAGGGAGCACAAACTCTGACAACCTAGAAGGTTGGGATGAGGGTTGCGGTGGGAGGGAGGTTCAAGAGGGAGAGGACATATGTATATCTATGGCTGATTCACATTGTTGTATGGCAGAAACCAGTACATCATTGTAGAACAGTTATCCTCCAGTTAAAAATAAATTTTTAAATAATAGTTCGAATTCCTTCATCTTCAAATTGTGACCACATCAAATGCCAGCTTCTGCTATAATTATTCTGTTATCAGCTATCTTCTTTCAATACAAACAGTGCTTTCCTTATTTTAGTCTAATCTTATTTTTTCCAAATAAAATGCTTTTGTTATGAAAAACAGCAGAATGAAAGTCAGAGTTTTCAGTATAAGCCAGAAGACCCAACATTATCCCTCTTGACTGTGTCTCCAATTCCTTTCACCCTCGTTGTATCTTTTCCGCCAAGTACCCTGAACGGCCTCTGAGGTGTTCACTGGGTTGGCTCCCTCATTTCCTACAGCTATGTATTCACCCTCGTCATAGGTGAATATAATTTTCAATCAGTATTGAGAGCTACCCGTCCAAATTCAGCAGTTGTCCAGTGTACTGTCATTAAATATACTGGAAATAAAATTGTTCTCAGAAAGAAGCAATTCTCAAATATCCTAAGTCTTTGTTTTTTTTTCTTCATAGAACTTTAATAGTTTGTCCTCTAGTTCACTGTTCTTTGAGTATCCTAAAACTTCCATATCCACAAATGCCTGTCTATACAAACTTCAGTATCTTCCAAATGCTGATAATGGGACCCAGGTTGCATTTACCTGGGTGCTTGCTGTTTGTTGTTCAGCAGCTAAGTCATGTCCAACTCTGCGACCCCATAGACTATAGCACACTAGGCTTCCCTGCCCTTCATTATCTCCCGGAGTTTGCTCAAACTCATGTCCATTGAGTCAGTGATGCCATTTAACCATCTCATCTTCTGTCACCTGCTTCTCCTTCTGCCCTTAACCTTTCCCAGCATCAGTCTTTTCCAATGAGTCAGCTTTTCACATCGGGTGGCTAATTAGACCTTCAGCTTCAGCATCAGTCCTTCCAATGAATATTCAGGGTTGATTTTCTTTAGGATTGACTGGTTGGATCTCCTTGCTGTCCAAGGGACTCTAAAGAGTCTTCTCCAGCACCACAGTTTGAAAGTATCAATCTTCAGTACTCAGCCTTCTTTATGGCCCACTCTCACATGATCAAACCTTAGGGGCTAGTACATATGGGGGCTACATGCTCATCAATAGTGGTGGTTTCATTTGGTGGTGGTCTTAGCATCTGTTACAGTGAGAGACTTTATTTTGGGGGGCTCAAAAATCACTGCAGATGGTGACTGCAGCCATGAAATTAAAAGACCCTTGCTCCTCGGAAGAAAAGCTATGACCAACCTAGACAGCGTATTAAAAAGCAGAAACATTACTTTGCCAACAAAGGTCCATCTAGGCAAAGCTATGGTTTTTCCAGTGGTCATGTATGGATGTGAGAGTTGGACTGTAAAGAAAGCTGAGTGCCAAAGAATTGATGCTTTTGAACTGTGGTGTTGGAGAAGACTCTTGACAGTCCCTTGGACAGCAAGGAGATCCAACCAGTCCATCCTAAAGGAAATCAGTCCTGAATATTCATTGGAAGGACTGATGCTGAAGCTGAAACTCCAATACTTTGGCCACCTGATTCGAAGAACTGACTCCCTGGAAGAGACCCAGATGCTGGGAAGGATTTAAGGCAGGAGGAGAAGGGGAAGACAGAGGATGAGATGGTTGGATGGCATCACTGACTCGATGGACATGAGTTTGAGCAAGCTCCAGGAGTTGGTAATGGATGGGGAAGCCTGGTGTGCTGAAGTCCATGGGGTCACAAAGAGACAGACACAACTGAGTGACTAAATTGTATTGAAATAACTCAGGAAGTATGCATCAGATACTATTATCTAAGTGCTTCAGAGAGGAGCTACAGCAGAGGATATGGGGAAGGGCCTGTCCCTGAAAGACCCCATAGTATCCTGCTCAGTTATACTGATGGGTCAGTGGAAATCGCCTCCAGCATTTTAATTCCTGGGCCTGTAGTGACTGAAAGCCTTCTTTAAGATTTTTGCATCCTCAGAATTCTGCTTCTGGTCTTAGTCGCAGCACCTGGAGATCTTTTGTTGTGGTGCTCAGGCTCAGTTGCTCTGTGGCTTGTGGGATCTTGGTTCCCTGACCAGTGATTGAACCAGCATCCACCGCACTGGAAGGCGGATTCTTAACCCCTGGACCACCAGAGAAGTCCCCTTCTGGGCTCTTTAACTTGTGCCTCTTGTTACCGGTGCCTGAACCAGGTGCACTGTGGCTGAAAACTGAGTCCTTCTTTGATGTTCACATCCTTGTACAAGCATTCCTGAGTGTTATTATACAACCTGACCATGTTGGCAATAAGGGGAGAGAGTGAGAGGAGTGTTGTCTGAGAGAAACTGCTAATTGTTCTTCAATATACATTCTTTCTTCCTTCCTTTTAGTAATTCACCACTTCCTTCCCCTCTAAAGAATGTCTGTTTAGAAAGACATCCCTATTCCTAAAAGAAATTCTGATGACAGTTGTTCTAATAATATAGGCTACATAAAAAGAAATTTGAACAAGTATCGATATATATATGTATACTATATATAAAGTGAAAATGAAAGTTGCTCAGTTGTGTCTGACTCTTTGCAACCCCATGGACTCTACAGTCCATGAGATTCTCCAAGCCAGAATACTGGAGTGGGTAGCCTTTTCCTTTTCCAGAGGTTCTTCCCAAACCAGGGATCGAACCCAGGTCTCCTGCATTGTAGGTGGATTCTTTACCAGCTGAGCCACAAGGGAAGCCCAAGAAGACTGAAGATCGCCCTTTCTCCAGCGATCTTCCCAACCCAGGAACTGAACCAGGGTCTCCTCCATTGCAGGTGGATTCTTTGCCAACTGAGCTACCAGGGAAGCCCATACTATATATAATCCTCTTATAAATATCAAACAAGTATTTTTGTTAAAATACTTTGCCCTGGTAGCTCAGTGGTTAAGAATCCACCTGCCAATGCAAGAGACACAGGTTCAATCCCTGGTCTGGGTAGATCCCACATGCCGTGAAGAAACTAAACTGGTATGCTATAACTATTGAGCTTGTGTTCTAGAGACCAGGAGTCACTTCACAACAAAAGAAGCCACTGCAATGACAAGCCCACACACTGCAACTGGACAGTAGCCCCCACTCACAGCAACTAAAGTCCATGCAGCAGTGAAGACCCAGCACAGCCAAAAATAAACATATAAGTAAATAATATTTTTTAAAAGAAAAAGCAACCATTTAAAATACTTTGCTAAAATGAAACCTTATTTTTTCTCAAAATACTTTTCAAAAGTGGCGAAGAAACATGGAATTTGACTATCTTGTATATAAACAACCTAGAATTCTTTGGAGCTTTATATTTTGTTTTATTTCAAGTTAAATGCTGATACAAGCAGGGTTGCCATTTATGCAGGGGGAACTACTATGAATCCCCTGACACCAGTTATTAATACAACATCTCTGGTCTCTGCATTTTCTGTTCCTGTTATTGCTTCAGTTCAGTTCAGTTCAGTCACTCAGTCGTGTCTGACTCTTTGTGACCCCATGAATCGCAGCATGCCAGGCCTCCCTATCCATCACCAACTCCCGGAGTTCACTGAGACTCACGTCCATTGAGTC
>NW_011494839.1:3379484-3385717 GCF_000754665.1 Bison bison bison | reverse complement strand
AGTGATGCCATCCAGCCATCTCATCCTCTGTCGGCCCCTTCTCCTCCTGCCCCCAATCCCTCCCAGCATCAGAGTCTTTTCCAATGAGTCAACTCTTCACATGAGGTGGCCAAAGTACTGGAGTTTCAGCTTTAGCATCATTCCTTCCAAAGAAAAATCCCAGGGCTGATCTCTTTCAGAATGGACTGGTTGGATCTCCTTGCAGTCCGAGGGACTCTCAAGAGTATTCTCCAACACCACAGTTCAAAAGCATCAATTCTTCAGCGCTCAGCCTTCTTCACAGTCCAACTCTCACAGTTCAAAAGCATCAATTCTTTGGCACTCAGCTTTCTTTATAGTCCAACTCTCACATCCATACATGACCACTCGAAAAACCATAGCCTTGACTATATGGACCTTTGTTGGCAAAGTAATGTCTCTGCTTTTCAATATGCTATCTTAAGTTCTTTTAAAACTGAAACTTGAGGATTAAGTTTCTAGCCATTGAATGATCTGGTAAGTAAGAGAAGCTGTTTTGCCTGAAAGAGCTCATTTATGCTATGAAGTAGAAGAACCACTGTTAAAGAATTAAGAGCATACAGTAAGGTATGAATATTTGCATATTTTTTAATCCTCATGTCCTATTAACGAGAAGATAGAGGCTTCCCATCAGCTAGAGCCATGACTTTGTGTCCTAAACAACAGTTAGGCTGAATGTAAGGGAGAGTCAAATGAGGGTGTTGGAGGTAGCCTGGGGGCAGTGATAGTATTAACATGTATTTTTTATTTATTTATTTTTAATTGAAGGATAATTGCTTTACAATATTGGTTTCATTTCTCCTTCCAAAGAGATTAGCTTGCCTTTTTGGAGGCCTGGGATCTTCTGCTGTTGTTTAGAAGTTGATTTGTAGGAGTTCCCTATTTTGATAAGTTTATGATGTATGTGTGGGGAGGCAGGAAATCTCCCCATCTTACTCCTCCACCATCTTCTTCTGCTCACCTTAACATTTATTTTAAGTTTGTGGCCTCAGAAGCCAGTTTCTCTGAGTTCAAAGCTCAGTTCTGCCATTTAATATCTGAATAGTCTTGGCTAACTTGCTTAACCTGGTTTTATCTATTCTGTATCTATAAAGTGAGGATAATCCTAGTTCTCACTTCATAGGGCTATTATAAAAATTAAATAAATACATGTAATATGCTTAACTTGTGATAAGCATACTATTATTTAAGAGCTAAATAACATACATAAATATACTTAGCGTGTTTTATGTCATTACTTAGCTAATAACATTGGGTTTCTCCACTGGCTCAGCAGTAAAGACTCTGCCTGCAAAGCAGGAACCATGGGAAATGCAGGTTCAATCCCTGGGTCAGGAAGATCTCCTGGAGGAAGGCATGGCAACCCACTCCAGTATTCTTACCTGAAGAATCCCATGGACAGAGGAGCCTGGCGGGCTACAGTCCATGGGGTCAAAAAGAGTTGTACACAACTGAAGCGACTTTGCATGCATGCATGCATAGCTAATATCATTAAGATATTTCACTGTCCAGGGTTGAAACCAACTGAAATTTCAGTTTATGTGGACAGAGTCTGATACATCATATCCCACACCTCTGCAACTTGTTTTTTGTTGTTTAGTTGCTAAGGCATGTCTGACTCTTTTGCCACACCATGGACTGCAGCCTGCCAGGCTCCTCTGTCCATGGGATTTCCCAGGCAAGAATACTGGAGTGGGTTGCCATTTCCTTCTTCAAGGGATCTTCCCAAGCAGGAATCAAACCCATGGCTCCTACTGCTCTCCATTGCAGGTGTGTTCTTTACTGCTGAGCCACGGAGGAAGCCCAACTAACAAAAGTGACATATTTTATAATTGAAGAGATAAAACGCCATCTCATTTGTCATAGAAAATTCCCTTATCATGTCTTTGGGGGATTCACTTACTTTAAATGAGAGTGAAAATCCTGAAGAATATACGGTTTGTCTTTTATATTTGATATGTCTTTACATTCATGATAGTGTATACTTTTGCATTTTCTAGCTACACAGACAGATAATGTTGCAGTCACATTTTACTCTGCATTAAACATCTGGTATCAACAGAAGAAACAAGAAAATAAATGATTGTACTGTCAGAGTTAATAATTCAGGAGTGTTAATCTGCTCTTATGATAATCTGTCATGTATAATGCATTATCAGGCCTTGTGAATTTCTCTCTCTTGTATCACTTGTTGTTGCTATTTAGTCACTAAGTTGTGTCCGACTCCTCGTGACCCTTTGGACTGTAGCCTGCCAGGGTCCTCTGTCTCTGGGATTTTCCAGGCAAGAATACTGAAGTGAGTTGGCATCTCCTTCTCCAGAGGATCTTCCTGATCCAGGAATCGACCCAGGTCTCCTGCATTGGCAGGTGGATTCTTCACCACTGAGCCACCTGGGAAGCTCCTCTGGTGCAAGGTTCTCTCTTATCTCTAGTGCTGCTTTGTACAAAGTGTTTTGAGTACTTAAGAAAAAGTTTTCCATCACCATCAGTGAACCACTGTTGAACATCAGTGTGATGGCAAATGACCCATGACCCCAAAGCATTGTCCTCAAAGATGAAAGAGTTCCAGTGACACTGGGAAGGGATAGTCTCTAAGCAGGTGTCATGGTGGAAGGTTACTGCAGCCCTCTAACTTCCTCTCCATGCTGAAATAAGATCTAACAGTGTTTGAAGTTTAATACGGTTTCAGACTTACAGCCACCCTTCTGTTTAAAACTAATTCTAACTTCTGCCTACTGCATTCACGTTCCACACAGTAATTTTCCTTGTTTTGCAAAATAGCATTAACTTCCACTGCACTGTCACATTTTACTATGCATTAAGCATCTGGTATCAATAGACCAAACAACACAGAAAGCAGGATTATGCTGTCAGACTTAATAATTCAGAAATATTAACCAACTCTCATAATTATCAGTAGTTCTTCATGTGTAATTGGCCCTTGATGTACATTTTGTACTTCTGTGTAACTCTCTACATACTGGTATAAGATAATACTGCCTAATTTTTCATATAACTAACAGAGTTAATTTGGTTAAATGAAACCAATTCATCAGAGATAGTAGTTCCTTGCCACCAAAAAATTAAACACACACACACTCAAACATGCATGTACCCACCTTACCAAACAGTATTTTTAAAACAACAAAATACGCTGAAATTGCATACAATATACAAAGGAGGAAAGCTACTTAAAAAAACTTGAGAAAGGAGAAAAGTGAACAGTGTTTGAGAGGACCTTGCCTGTGAAGTTAATGTTTGCAGCCTGGTTCACTGCAAACTCAGGTTGAGACCATTTGCATCCCTGTTTAATTAAAGGTATTTGTCATCTGCTGTGACTCCTAACCTGCAATACTGCAGGACTGTTCGAGATCTGTTTTATACTCAGTCTTAAACAGCTTTACTAAAATTTCAACTTAGCGTTTCCAGTGAGGAGCACTGGACAGTGAGCAGTTCTTGTTCCTATAACACCCTTATTTGAGAATTTCAAGTTGAAAGTCAGTCTACTGTGTTGATCCTAGACAAACTTCTTGAATATGTCACTCGTGGATGTTAACATTCTACACACTTCTGCAGTGTCCCAGGGTCTTCCCTTGCTTTCAGCTGCCATCCCTTGTGATTGTCAGTCTATCTGAGAGGACTGACTACTTTTCTCCTGATGACCTTCTGCTATTTACGTGAAGTGTACTTGGAAACAATGTAAAGAAACTTGCTAAAAGCAAGGAGTGAATGTGCTCAGAGGGACCAAGGGAGGTTGACAGCTCAGTAGAGCGAATGAACTTCAATGAGTCTCTTCTCTTCTGCTTGTTTCTGTGGACAAGGACAGAGTATTTTTAGTTGCTTCTAACTGTGTTTAGGTGGATCAAGACTCTAATATCTGAGCTCTGCATAGGGGAAATGGAATTTTTTCTGTAAACAAAGACCTTTTATGTGTTGAAGGAAGAGTTCAGTGCATGCTTTATCTGAGAGTGACTTTTCCACTGACCACAGAAATAGAACAGGTCTATCTGACTTTCTCAAAGGCATTCTTACCGGGAGCAAGTAATAATAAATGCTATTTTCTATCCAATTTCTAAAGAATTGGTTGCATACACTAGCCCTTTCCGTCTCTATAATCAGGTTCCTAGTGGAAAGAAAAAGAAGGAAGTTAGAGGCTAGGATGAGTGGCTTCAGAGGTAAGAATGAGGACATAGACGATAATAATGAACAAGCTCCTTGATTTTAGCAAATCTAACTACTGGAAGAAAGGATAAACATCCTTCATTAAGAAAATTCGGAGACTTCCCTGGTGGTCCAATGGCTAAGACTCTGGGCTCCCAACACAGGGGGCCTGGGTTCAATCGCTGCTCAGGGAACTAGATCCCATGTGCCTCAACTTAAGAGCTCACATGCTGCAACTAAGACCCAGTGCAGCCAAATTAATTAATAATCAAATTTTTCTTTAAGTTCATTAACCTTTCTAAGACTGTTTCCTCATTTGTAAAGTTAGAATAATGGCACTCAAACAATGGACATTTTCTGAAGACTACATCTGTTATGTAAAGCACTAAGCATGTTATCTAATTAATGCTTTATAAATTTCAAATTTATAAACTCCCATTTTCCTCAAATACACTGAACATTAGTGCCCAAATTAGATGTAAACCTTTTTATATTAACATGCTGGGACTAAATTAAATGATGAAATATCACTATCTGATATGGAATATTATGAATATTGCATTCAAAAGATTCATTTTTTAAAATAAGCACTTTAAAAAGTTCTCTATTTTATGAAAAGCAATTTGCAACATAAAGCAACTGTAATATTTTCCCAAAGAATTTAATCAACAGGGAAACATTTTAAGACTTGAATTAGAGGGAAAAACCTTCATGTTATAAAGTAATAAAATCTTGACTTCAGATGTGATTCCTGATGCATAAGTAGCAACAGGACCCCTAAAAGAAGACAGTAAATCTGGATAATTTATTTTTAAAACATCTTTATGTTTCTTTCTTTGATTTAAAAGAAGGGTGTTGAGCTCTCTCTATATGCCTAGGGACAGAAAATACAAACTCCCTAAGTGCCAGGGACAGAAAATACAAACTCAAAATAGCACTGACCTCAACTGAACAGACATCATAGCACCTCTTTATAAAAACAATTTAAATCCAGTGATAGAAGTAGGTGCTAGTCTTACTGGACCATAGATAAAGTGAACCTGACCTGACCAGCATGGAACAGGAGAAGAAGAGCTTCCTGTGGGAGGCATTGCCTCTGCTGAATCTAATAGAAGTAGACAAAGGTGGACAAGGGACTCTAGGCAGAAGAGATTTGAGCAAAGGCAAGGTGTGTGCAGCAGTGGTGGGTGCAGGGAAGTAGAAGCAGAGGTGGGAGGTGAAAAGTGAAACTGAGGGTAAAATCAAGACATGCGTTCAGATCTCATAGAGCTCCATATGCTGAGTCAAGGAGCATAAGTTAACCCAATAGGTGAGTATTTAAAGGTTTCATCAGGATCAGTTGGGTTCAGTTCAGTCTCTCAGTCACATCTGACTCTTTGCAACCCCATAAACCGCAGCACACCAGGCCTCCCTGTCCATCACCAGCTCCCGGAGTCCACCCAAACCCATGTCCGTTGAGTCGGTGATGCCATCCAACCATCTCATCCTCAGTCATCCCCTTCTCTTCCTGCCCTCAATCTTTCCCAGCATCAGGGTCGTTTCCAATGAGTCAGCTCTTCACATCAGGTGGCCAAAGTATTGGAGTTTCAGCTTCAACATCAGTCCTTCCAATGAGCACCCAGGACTGATCTCCTTTAGGATGGACTGGTTGGATCTCCTTGCAGTCCAAGGGACTCTCAAGATTCTCCAACACCACAGTTCAAAAGCATCGATTCTTCTGCGCTCAGCTTTCTGTATTGTCCAACTCTCACATCCATACATGACTACTGGAAAAACCATAGCCTTGACTAGACGGACCTTTGTTGGCAAAGTAATGTCTCTGCTTTTCAACATGCTGTCTAGGCTGGTCATAACTTTCCTTCCAAGGAGTAAGCATCTTTAATTTCATGGCTGCAATCACCGTCTGCAGTGATTTTGGAGCCCAGAAAAATAAAGTCAGCCACTGTTTCCACTGTTTCCCCATCTATTTCCCATGAAGTGATGGGACGAGATGCCATGATCTTCGTTTTCTGAATGTTGAGCTTTAAGCCAGCTTTTTCACTCTCCTCTTCCAC
>NW_011494839.1:3365870-3379384 GCF_000754665.1 Bison bison bison | reverse complement strand
CTCAAGAGTTCTCCAACACCACAGTTCAAAAGCATCGATTCTTCAGCACTCAGCTTTCTGTATTGTCCAACTCTCACATCCATACATGACTACTGGAAAAACCATAGCCTTGACTAGACGGACCTTTGTTGGCAAAGTAATGTCTCTGCTTTTCAACATGCTGTCTAGGTTGGTCATAACTTTCCTTCCAAGGAGTAAGCGTCTTTTAATTTCATGGCTGCAGTCACCATCTGCAGTGATTTTGGAGCCTAAAAAATAAAGTCATCTATTGCTTCCACTGTTTCCCCATCTATTTGCCATGAAGTGATGGGACTGCATGCCATGATCTTAGTTTTTTGAACGTTGAGTTTTAAGCCAGCTTTTTCACTCTCCTCTTCCACTTTTATCAAGAGGCTCTTTAGTTCCTCTTCACTTTCTGCCATAAGGGGGTATCATCTGCATATCTGAGGTTATTGATATTTCTCCCGGCAATCTTGATTCCAGCTTGTGGTTCCTCCAGCCCAACGTTTCTCATGATGTACTCTGCATATAAGTTAAATAAGGAAGGTGACAATATACAGCCTTGACGGACTCCTTTTCCTATTTGGAACCAGTCTGTTGTTCCATGTCCAGTTCTAATTGTTGCTTCCTGTCCTGCATACAGATTTCTCAAGAGGCAGGTCATGTGCCTGCCTGGTATTCCCATCTCTTTAAGAATTTTCCACACAGTTTATTGTGATCCACACAGTCAAAGGCTTTGGCATTCATCAGGATATCCCATCAGTAATTTAAAATAAGACACTCTGACCCTTGTATTTAAAATAAGACGCAGATTTGTATTTAAAGAGATTTCCCTGGTGGCTCAGACAGTAAAGAATCTGCCTGCAACTTGGGAGACCCAGGTTCCATCCCTGGGTCGGGAAGATCTCCTAGAGAAGCAAATGACTACCCACTCCAGTATTCTGGCCTGGAGAATCCCGTAGACAGAGGAACCAATCCCAGACCGGCAGGCTACAGTCCATGGGGTTGCAAATAGACATGACTGAGCGACTAACACTTTCACTTTCTTTCTGATTCTAGAGATAGGAAAAGAGTATTTTAGTAAGTTAGTTCAACAGATTTGCACCTTATTTTCTTTCATTTCTCTAGACACTAAATGCATGCTGTTTGTTGTTTAGTCACTACATCGTGTCTGACTCTCTTGTCACCCCATGAACTGTAGCCCACCAGGCTCCTCTTGTCCATGGGATTTCCCAGCAAGAATACTGAGGTGGGTTACCATTTCCTCCTCCAGGGGGTCTTCCCAACCCAGGGATAGAACCTGTGTCTCCTGCATTAGCAGGTAGATTCTTTACCACTGAGCCACCTGAGAAAGCCCTTTCCTTAGTTCTTATTAACTAGTCGAATCTCAGTATGATGTAATACAATATGTAAGTATGGGAGGAAGACTTTTAGCCTGGCACGTTGACAGGTAGAGACTGATGCTCCTGGTGCCTGTGTAAAGGGAGCTGGAGTCCTTTGATGCAGTGTACTCATAGTTGGTTTCGCCCTGGGTCTTTGTACTATCCTCTGATGCCACTGCATGGCTGGATGGTGGTGGGTGAAGAGCAATGAGGTATCTCAGACCCTTTTCTATTTTTCTCCTTTATAAAAGTTTTTATTTTTTTTTTTAAAAAAGAACTATGCAGATGTAACTGTAAAATCTTGATTCTAATGAGAGAGCCGAGAGCTTGGGAGAACCCACCTGGAAAATCCTCTTATTTTTAATATCTTTCCTGCTTTCTTTATAGACAGCTCATCAAGCTTGTAGGTTAGGGAGAACTTAAATGAAAGTAATATAGAACAAGAAATGAGGAGAATAAAGCAACAACAAATCATAATAAAAATACCAATGGAGAAGGAAGATGGAGTCAAAAATCAAATAATAGTGTGCACTTCTCTGGGAAATGTTAGACAGTCCATTTGAAAGAATCTGTGATCTGCCATTAAAATTAACTCCATAGTGAGATTTGCTTATCTTAGGTGTTTGAAAGTTTTGCCTTGGTAATCACAGGACAGACTTTGTTTTTAATAATAAGGGATGAATGAGAAACCACATGGGGAAGTTACTGGTGTTTATAATCTGTAGAACAAGAAGAGGTGGGACTTCATGGCATTCATCCTCTTTTTTTAAATTCTCTGTGAAATGACACATGTTATTTCCTTTATGGGGATTTTTTTCTTTATAGGAAATCTGAGTTACTATCTCTCAACTAAATTTAGGTAAGCACTTAAGAAGAACTTAAAGAAAGATACAACTTAAGCCTTGGTCTGCTAGGTTTAAGAGACCTAGAAAGGATTTTAATTAATTCATTTATGTCTTATACAACTTTTTTGACCAATTTTCTCATCCATAAAAAGGAGGTAATAAAATCTACCTCAAAAGTTGTGGTGAAGATTAAATTAGTTATAGTTTGCTTAGAGAAAAATTTTGCTACTAATCATTGAAAAATGCTAGATGTTAAATATCAATTTTATTATTATCATTCAATATTTGTTAAAAATTCTTGGAGACCCTCTGCCAGGATGTAGGAATAAAAGAGGATATGATGACATCCCCCACCTGGTCCCCACCTTATGGGAGTTCAGTGTTGAACAGGGGTTCTTAAATAGGATTCTGTGGATGGGTGTCAGGAATCCATATACTCTTCTAGAATTTTAGAGGGGAAAAGTTTTCTTCCAAATATATGCAAAAATTAGGAGACAGTTTTTTTTTTCTTCCTGAGGAGAGGATTTCCAGCTTCATCAGATTATCATGGGCCCAGTTATCCTAAAGAAAGGAAAGACCATTGGTCTGTAAAGTTGACTTTATTACAGAAAAGAGGAGCTTGTGAGCCTCCTCATGGACCAAGATAGGCCCCCAAGCCTCATGGAAAATCAGAAATTCTTTAGAGCTCATTGATTGCTTTATCACAGAGTTCTTTCCTCTCTTTGCTTTCTTCAGAAAAAAAAATTCCCATCGTATTTTTTATGAGGTGTACATGAACACACAGCCCCACCTATGCCAATGAAAAAGGAATTGATCCTAAAAAATTAGAAGTATTTGCACCTTCATAAGAAAGGGTTTTTCTGAATTTTCTACAGAACGTCTAACACCTCCCCTACCCTGTGCAGGATCCAGTGTCGTGTTGTAAACATCACCCACCTACTCCCCTCCTCACCGCCCCCCCCCCAGCAGCTTGTGCATTCCCAAAGGGTAAGACCAGAGAAGGAATGCTCTTGAACACTCAGGAGCACATAGTAAATGGTCAGTAAAAGTTTGGTTCTTAATTGAATATTAACTGAATTATAGCAAAGTATACAGATATACATTTCTTGTGAAAGAGCAGGATTAAACCTATGAAATACTTTTGCTTTCTGTGTTGTCAGAACCATACTCACTGAGGCAGATTTAACCTAAAAAGATTCATCAGTAGCTAATGATACTGAAGCCAAAGCTCCAATACTTTTGCCACCCGATGCAAAGAGCCGACTCACTGGAAAAGACCCTGATGCTAGGTGAGATTGAAGGCAGGAAGAGAAGGGGGTGACAGAGGATGAGATGGTTGGATGGCATCATTGACTCAGCAGACATGAGTGTGAGCAAACCCTGGGAGATGGTGAAGGACAAGGAAGCCTGGCATGCTGCAGTCCATGGGGTCGCAAAGAGTTGGGCACAACTGAATGACTGAACAACAACAAAGTTTCTCTTGTTATTTCTATGAGGTCATTTGTCTCTGAATGGATCAGCCTTGGACACATGACTCCACCTGGGCCAGGAAGGTTCTCTATCCTAGGAGTTTGGCATCAGCACCCCATCAGGACTGTAGAGCGAGGGTGTGTAAAGTCAAGGCTTACACAGCCATTTCCCACAGGGCATGCTCATGAGCTGTTTGTGAGTCACGTGCAGCACCGCAGAGAAAAGTGAAGGCTGCATGGCCTCAGAGAAATGGAGAGAAGGACTTTGATTTCTGGTTTCCAGTTCCCACCTTGAGTTCATTGTCAGATCTATCTGCTCTTCCTGCCTTGGCTTCATTGGATACGACGAGATTTCTATTGTTATAATCAAAGTTTTCAAATTGTGGATATCTAACAGCCACACTGGTCGTCTTGGTTCTTGTTTGTGGATAAGGCTATTAGTTATTTATTACCATTCTCATTCTCATCCTCACCATTGCTCCTTCCCAAGGTTACCTGTGAGGGGGAAAAAAAAAAAACTATTGCTGGAAAAAGGGTGGGAGGGGATTGAATTTTGTTAGCAAATGTTTCAGAAAAGTTTTATTGACAAATAGTTGAAAGTGAAGTTTGTTGAGGATAACTCAAAAGATAGACAACTTTATATTTCAAGGAAAGGAGAGAGAGGCTCAGCTACAGAGGGAGCCAGGATGAAGAAATTCACATTTCTACCTAGGACTGGCCTTGACTTAGCTTTTGAAACAGAAAATTCTTTAAAATAGAAGGTAACCAAAGTTATAGGGATTTCCCAGTGGTTCAGACCAGGGAAAGAATCTGCCTGCAATGTGGGAGACCCAGGTTTAATCCCTGGGTGGAGAAGATCCCCTGGAGAAGAAAATGTCTACAAACTCTAGTATTCTCATTTGGGAAATCTCACGGTCAGAGGAACCTGGCTGGTACAGTCCATGGGGCCACAAGTGTTGGCCACGACGTTGCAACTGAACACCAGTAACAGGGATATAAACTTTAAACCAACATGCATTTGGTTTTTTGGGTTTTTTAATTAATTAATTTATTTATTTTACTTTACAATATTGTATTGGTTTGAATGTATTTTTTTTTTAAGTTTAAATTTCTTATAAACTGAAAACACAAGTCCTATTTTCTATTTTCCTTTGACAAGTATGTTGGGCTAAGACAAGGGAACCAAGGCAAAAGTCAAGCAATGAAGACTATTCTGTAATGTAAGAAAATATTTGGCATGCTGTAGGCTTCCATCACGGCACACCTTAGGGGCTATGCACCTGATTTGCTTTTGTCCGTAGCTAATAATTGACGTTTTAACAGAATGCTCTCTTAGCAAAATCACCTTATGGCACTACTTTCAACATCCGCATCTATCACAAAATACATCTCAACTGTTTTGCAAACAAACTTTCTTCCAATTAATAATTAAACAGAGGAACAGCTTGCAGTGTATGCTTGGAAGTAACTTTACTATATATAGCTGGAAATGACAGGCACACATGAAGATGTGACTGAAGCCGGGTAACATTTAAATATTCAGTTTTTCCTGTGTTACCTTGACTCAAGTAAAGTTAGTTCCCAAGGTAAAAACTAAGTGGTCTGCCGGCATATGGTATAACCTCCATTTGAGCGCTAAAAGCTGGATACTGTTTTTGCGAAACAGATGTTGCTGAGTGCAGCAATGCACAACTGACTCTAGCTAACAGCTGGGAATCCTCGGTGACCCATATAGCGAGAAATAAACATAGTCCTATGCTTGGCAAAAGTGTAGGAAGGCAAATTTCCATTTGTTAAGAGCTTATCAAAATGAAGAATAAATGTTTTTAGCCATAAACTGATTTTATTCACCAGAGTAATCTTTCCAGCAGCTTCTGTGATGGCCTCATCATATCAGAGGCACCCTTTGCCAGATTAAGGCTGCAGTTACACTGACATATAGTACAGATGGAGAATAAACATCTGCCTCCATCAAGAGGGAAGACCAAGGACAAGGTTGACGAATATTATCTGGCATGACTGTCTTCGCGGGGAAGCATATAAATGCTACAGGACCAAAACCACTGGCATCGTCTGGTGTTGTCCTTATGTGGTTACTGACCATGAAGAGAGATGATTACTATGTACTCTCTAAGGAGGCCGCTGCAGATGCTACAATGATATGATTCCAACTCTAGGATCTGCCTCGCTGTAGCCGTATCATGCGAGTTGCCCAGTGATTCCACTCCCTCCATTTTATTTATTTTTTTTTCACATGGTTCGGCTGCATTGATTGCCTGCAAAGTTTCCATTCTTGTTGTGGAATGCCACAAACAAGGCGGGGAGGGAGAAACAAGAGGAGCTACTATGGAAAAGATAAAAGCATCATTTTGTTTGTTTGTTTCATTCGGAGGAAAATGTCAACAAAGCCGCCTAACCCACGTTCAAATCAAATGCTTTTTTTCCCCAACGAGGACTAAACCCCAACATTTTGATTGTGTATTGCTATATTTTAGTACAAGATCCAATTTCACCTTTGGCAAAAGCCAAGTGGGATGACATATGTTCTGGGAAAGGCACAGGCGTGCTCACACACACACACGCACGGATACACACACATCCTGTAGTTCTAGCACTGAGTTCCTTTTGTCCTTACTGCAACCAAATGATTCATGTGGCACAAATAATATGACAGATGTAGCTTTAAAAATTCAGTTTTACTGCGAGTGTCTTTTTGACTGAACCTTCTTTCATTTTCTGGTATCTCTTGTGACCATATGGAGTTTAGATGGCAATGAATTCCCTTCTACTAGCTCAAATCCTTTTTCTGCACCTGGGCACAGTTTTGGATAAGGAGGTGAAGAAAGGGGGAAAGTGTCAGGCTTAATCTACAGGATTACATTACGAGTAGAGAGTACTTTTCCTTTTTGTGAAAAGACAATTTCACTCCTATCCATTTTGGATATATGGATTTTTTTTTATTCTTTCCCTTGAAGGCAATGGCACCCCACTCCAGTACTCCTGCCGGGAAGATCCCATGGACCGAGGAGCCTGGTAGGCTGCAATCCATGGGGTCGCTGAGGGTCGGACACAATTGAGCAACTTCACTTTACTTTCCCTTGACTAAGAAAAAGAGACTTGCTTAGATTCTGATCTTCTTGTTGAAGCAATCATGATCTTATCACTTGAGATTCTAGAATGAGCCGAAATCTCCATTTTTACTACTAACAATAGCAAACGTTTATTGACTGTTTATGTATCAGGTGGTGTACCTAGCACTTTATATATACTGACATATATGTAGCATTTAATCTTCACAAAAATCCTGTGAGTTCAATACTGTTATTATTTCCATTTTACAGAGGAGAAAATGGAGTCACAGAGAGGAAGTAATATGTCTAAAGTTACACAACTCATAGTAGAAACAGCATGGGAACAGAAAGAGCTGACCCGAGTCCATGCTCCTGACCATGATGCCACCAGTTGTGAGTATGTATCAGTCGCTCTTGCATCTTCTGCGTTGGCAGGCAGAGTCTTTACCCCTGAGCCACCTGGGAAGCCCATGTGTGTATATGCACACACAATAATTTATTTAACCATTTTCCTAATGGTTGTTGTTTCATCCTTTATGTTTTGCTACATTAACTGTTGATTTTTTCTTAATCCAAACAGTGACATGTTTATAAACATGCTTATACTTACATTTCTATGTGTTTTTTGTTACTATCTATATCAAAGATTCCAAGGAGTAATCATCAAGGGGAGGTGTGTTTTTTTATTAGGTGAATTAAAACTTTTTAAAAGTACAAAAAATTTTGGCCCATAGGTACACGCTTGTTTATAATTGTCTCCACAGTAATTCCCTTTTCAGTGAGCGATATTGAAGTATACTTTACAGTAAGATTCTCTTGTTAAAGAATACCATTCTGTGAGCTTTGATGCGTATGTGTGGTTGTGCTCTCACCACCAGTCAAGATGTAGAACTGTGCCACCAACCCAAAACTTCCCTCACACCCCTCTAAGATCAACCCTTATCCCTCCCCAGTTACCCACTCCTCTATTTTTGCCATTTCCAGGATATCAGAGAAATGAAGCTGAACAGTATGTAGCGTTTGGACTTTGTGTCATGCGTTTGAAGTTCGTCCATCTAGTTGCTCATATCAGTAGTCTATTTCTTTGTATTGCTGAGTAATATGCAACTGTATAGTTGTACCAGCACTTACCTATTTGCCAGCCGAAGAGCGTTTGGGTTGTCCTTGGATTTAGTGTTTATGAATAAAGCTGTATTATTTGCCTAAACGTTTTTGCATAAGCATGGGTATTCATTGGGAAAATATATTTAAAAAAAGGGAATTTCCTATTATATGATAAGCACATGTTTAACTTTATGAGTAGATATCAAACTGTGTTCCAGAGTGTCTACCATTTTGCTTTCCCACCAGCAGTGAATGTGAGTTCTAGTTGGTCTATGTTCTCATCAGTATTTGGTATTGGCAGTTTTTGTTGTTATTGTTGGCTTTTTGAGTTTTAATCATTCTAATAGGTATAAAGTGGTATCTTGTGATTTATAATGTGCATTTCCTAATGACTAATGATGTTAAATATCTTTGGGGGTGTATTTTTGCCATTTGTATTTCTGGTAAGATAATATATGTATCTCTGCTCAAATCTTTTGCCATTTTTATTGAATTGTTCATTTTCTTATTTTGGAGGTTTGAGCATTTTTATATACTCTAAACACAAGTCTTTAATCAGATAATGTAACTTGTAAATGTATTCTTCTCATCTGTGACTTATCTTTTTATTCTTTCAAAGAACTGACATTGTTCATCTTAATAATTGTTTTAATATTTATTTTTCTTTCTTTCTTTTTTTGCTGAGCCCATTCTTAGTTGCAGTATGTGGGATCTTCAATCTTCATTGGGGCATGCAGGATCTTTTTTTTTTTTTAGTTGCAGCATGCAAACTCTTAGTTGTGGCATGTGGGATTTAGTTCCCTGACCAGGTCCCTGAACCCGGGTCCCCTGCCTTGGGAGCATGGAGTCTTAGCCACTGAACAACCAGGGAAGTCCCACTGTTAATTTTGATAAAATCAATTTATCAATTTTTCCCTTTTGGATTGTAGTTTTAGTGATTTATTGATGAAATATATGCCTAAAGATCTTCTACTTCTTTCCAAAAGGTTTGTAATTTTAGATTTAGTTTAGCTGAGTTTAGATATAGTTTTATATCAGTTGGTTTGGCTGTATTTTTCAATAGAAATATTACTTTCTTTGAGATTACATTTAGTGATAAAGTTTGCATCTTTTAAACTCACAGTGCATCACTTAAGTGCATGACCATTAACTTAGACACCTCAATCCCATGAGGAGATGGGGAATGTTTCACTCTGGAAGTCTCTGTCATGTACTCCACTACTGTTCTCATGATGCTCATGAGTTCCTTTTTTTATTATATAGATCTGAGAAAGTAGATTTAGCACTATCTGAGAGTGTTAAATAGTCTGATAATTTTCTCAACATGCTGTTTCCGTGTCTGTTTAATATTGATTGATTGATCTCCTGATTTTGAATTCTACTTTTTTGCTGCTTTGCCTGAACTGGGTTTCGTTTATTAGATGCTAGCTATTGGAGGCTAGCATCTAATAAAAATTTGGGGGCTTCCCTGGTGGCTCATATGGTAAAGAATTTGCCTATAATGCAGGAGATGTGGGTTTGATCCCTGGGTCAGGAAGATAGATTCCCTGGAAAAGGGAATGGCAACCCATTCCAGTATTCTTGCCTAGGAAATCACATGGACAGAGGAGCCTGATGGGCAACAGTCCACAGGGTTGCAAAGAACTGGACACGACTGAGTGACTAACACACACATATGTAGTTTTTAAGGTGTGAGGGCAAACCCTATCCCTGTTAGTACATCATGGCCAGAAGTTCAAGTCTCCCAGAGCCTGTCCCTTGTTATATCATTTTTTGAAACTTCGTTTAATCCAAACATCTGCCTTCTCTACTTCTATTTCTGAGATGCTGGGGGGCCGCTGGAGAAAAAAAATCACATAAATGTGAGCAATGGTGACATTATATTTTTATGGTTCTCAATTTCAGCTGCCTTCTCAGCACCATTTCCCATTACAGCTATTTCAAATGCTTGCCAACCCCTTCAAGTCCCCAATTCCAACATCTAGAATCTTTCTCTAAGCAAATTAACCTCTTTTATATGTTACAGAGGAGAGTAAGGGTTTCTTAATGGAAATTCCTTAACTCTCCCATCAACATGCCTAAAAACACATCATTTCCTACTTCTATTTTTCTTCCTGTCTTTTGGAAAGATGTGTTTTTTGCCTATTAAACCAAGTCCTTCCCCTGTACTCTTTACTTATTTCCTTTACTTTTTTCTGTGATTTTGATCCTAGATTGCTTTTTTTCTTTGTTATCTTTCTCTTTGTCTACCTATTGCCTGTGATTGTAACTTTATTATTTTGTCTGATAACATGATTGTGGCAAAAGATTAAAACTCAATGGAAGAATATAACCCATTCTCCACATATATAAAAATTAGTAATTGACCATAAAAAGTCTTCTTTGATATAGATTATCTTCTGCGTTTGTATAGTGCTCTCTTGAAGGACATCCTTCGTAACCTCATGAATGTGACTGAGCAAGACTGTTGTGCGGGCCGCTGTTGTCCTTTGAATAACACCCGCATTTCCTCAGTGCTGACCTCAGCCAAGGGTTTCCTTTACTCTGACTCCTCAAGGACTCCTCTCTTTTGCAGAGTAAAGGCCAAAATTCTAAATTGTCCTAGGAAATCCTGCAGGGACCGGCCCTTCCTGTCTCTCATCTCCAGTTATCTCCCCGCCCCCTTTATTTCATCCTCTCCTCACTTGGCTGCTTAAGTACCTTGTATAAGAAACAGCTGTTCTCTCAATCTGGAATCCTCTTTCCCAGAATGCTGGAATGCTAGATCGTGTACGTGGATATCCCAAAAGAATCTAAGAGAATACATACAAAACTGAGCTCATTGTCTTCCCTCAACTGTGTTTGATTCAGATTTCTACATAGCACCTGAAAGCCTTTGTTATAAGTGCATGCGTGCTCAGTCATGTCCAACTCTTTGAGACCCCATGGACAGCAGCCCTGCCAGGTTCCTCTGTCCATAGGATTTCTCAGGCAAGAATACGGAGTGAATTGCTTTCTCCTTCTCCAGGGGATCTTTCCAACCCAGGGATCGAACCCATGTCTCCTGCATTGGTAGGCGGATTCTTTACCACCGAGTCTAAATTGGTTTCATTGTACTAGATCAACAATATTCAAATAAGAAGCTGGAGAATATGGAAGCCCCCAGTCTGTCAGACTCTTAAGAAAATAAAACCTCCAGGTTATAACTAACTTCTGGAATGTCTTGCCCATGTGCTGCATGTGGAAACAGGAAAAATGCTAGAAACTTATTCTTAAATGGTGAATCCTGGAAGGCAGAGACTGAGTGTTACTCATCTTTTGAAACTAGCATACCAACTTGAGCATATTAAGTAGCCAATATGTGATTATTAAATTAACCTGAACTCACTCTTGGTTGAGCCTTGGTTGAACTCACTCTAGGTTAGTTTATCCTAACTCCAGACTATAGGAAAGTAAATGTTTTCTATAACATTGAAATTTATATGCTAAATTGAATGACTATAGGACAAAAATATTGAAATCTTAAAAAGTAAATCAAATTTTTCATTACTTCAAGCAATTGTACTCTGTCAAAGAATCAAATTTTCAAACTTATTGGCACATTTAACTTGTAGATATGTTAACTTTATTATTTGGCATGAGAAAATATGTCATATTTTTGACCCCAGTGTTTCTGCTTCCTCTTTAAACACTGTTGATTCTTTTATTGAATGCCCTAAAAGGTTCTGCCAGTTTTAAACCCAGGAGGCTGGTACCCCATCTGTTTCACTGGAAACCATCTAATCCAAACAGACACTTCTCTTCTTAGGAGGTATTTCCAGTGCTCTGTGAAACCAAAAGTTTCCATTCTGTGATGCATATATATCTCTAGATCTGACAACGTGTTGAACACATTGAGGTAAACGTCCAGATGTCCTTGCCACCATGGAGTTTGGCTAAACTGTGGAGAAGCCCCAACGAGAGAATTCTAGAAAAGAGCAAGTTACCCACAAAGAAAGAGGCTATCTGGGAATCTAATTTGATACAAATCCACAACCCCATTCACATATTGCTGTCAAGCTGAAAAGAATCTTGTGGATTTAGAGAAGATATAACCCAGCTTGTAATATAAGAATAACCTAGGCTTGTCCCGTAGCCCTAGGCACTTAAAACTCATCTTCATATTCAAGAATGAATCTGCAGAATGATATAGAATTGGACTGATTTTTTTTTCAGAATTACAATTACATTGGATATTGTTTATTGTCATGTAAAACTTTTGGGGAACTTCTATTTTAAGTGTACTTAGTTATACACTAATATTTACACAGACTGCCAAACATCATCTGGGTTAAAATTATTGCATTTAATATTTCTATTTTTGTAGATTATCTCTAGTGTCTGGCATTGCTTCCTACTTTTTTAGATTGGATGTTAATGTGCCAAGATATGTGATAGTTGAATGCTACTGTTTAGTTCTCTGAAAGTTTGCTGCTGCTTAATTCATTTCCTTGATTTGTAATTTGTTGCTGCAGAAGAGGACAGTGTTAAGTTACTAGTTTCACCAAAATACGACTTTTTATTGTTACTGTTGAAGCACATTTGTTTCCTGTTCATGTTTATTGCTTCCTGGCATCACATTAATCTTCCCCTTACCAGAGAATCACTTTATATAAATGGAAAGAGTCCCAAAATAATGTCTTAATACTTTCCTCTCTTGCTTTTGTTAATACATTTTATATCCTTTCTATTATTCTACACTCTTCATTTTATGCATTTCTACCATCCTTGAGCACTTAACACTTGTTTCAGCAAATATTTCATTTAGTTCATTTCCATTCAGTTGCTCAGTCATGTCCAACTCTTTGCAGCCCCATGGACTGCAGCACGCCAGGCATCCCTGTCCATCACCAACTCCCGGAGTTTACTCAAACTCATGTCCAT
Source organism: Bison bison bison (assembly GCF_000754665.1). NCBI lineage: Eukaryota > Metazoa > Chordata > Mammalia > Artiodactyla > Bovidae > Bison > Bison bison. Next base: position 3,366,611 of record NW_011494839.1, on the reverse strand, counting down.
TGAGTCGATGATACCATCCAACCATCTCATCCTCTGTCCTCCCCCTCTCCTCCTGCCTTCAATCATTCTCAGCATCAGGGTCTTTTCCAGTGAGTCAGTTCTTCACATCAGGTGGCCAAAGTATTGGAGTTTCAGCTTCAGCATCAGTCCTTCCAATGAATATTCAGGACTGATCTCCTTTAGGATGGACTGGTTGGCTCTCCTTGGAGTCCGAGTCTTCTCCAACACCACAGTTCAAAAGCATCAATTCTTCAGCACTTAGCTTTCTTCACAGTCCAACTCTCACATCCATACATGACCACTGGAAGAAGCATAGCTTTGCCTAGATGGACCTTTGTTGGCAAAGTAATGTCTCTGCTTTTTTTTTTTTTTTGTCTCTGCTTTTTAATAAGCTGTCTAGGTTGGTCATAACTTTTCTTCCAAGGAGCAAGCGTCTTTTAATTTCATGGCTACAGTCACCATCTGGAGTGATTTTCGAGCCCCCAGAATTAAGTCTGTCACTGTTTCCACTGTTTCCCCATCTATTTCCCATGAAGTGATGGGACCAGATGCCATGATCTTTGTTTTCTGAATGTTGAGCTTTAAGCCAACTTTTTCACTCCCCTCTTTCACTTTCATCAAGAGGCTCTTTAGTTCTTCTTCACTTTCTGCCATAAGGGTGGTGTCATCTGCATATCTGAGGTTATTGATATTTCTCCTGGCAATCTTGATTCCAGCTTGTGCTGCCTCCAGCCCAGCATT
>NW_011494839.1:3363691-3365770 GCF_000754665.1 Bison bison bison | reverse complement strand
CAGGATGACAATATGCAGCCTTGATGTACTCCTTTTCCTATTTGGAACCAGTCTGTTGTTCCATGTTCAGTTCTAACTGTTGCTTCCTGACCTGCATATAGATTTCTCAAGAGGCAGGTCAGGTGGTCTGGTATTTCATTTAGTACTATTCTTAAATATTGTCACCTTAAAAGTTATTTTTCAGACGCCTTTATTTTCAGTTTTCTTCTCCAGGTCCACTTTTCTGTGACACATTTATTATTTCCCTATGTTCTTCAGTCTTCTTTTGGTCATTGAATGGTACACATCAGATTCTTTGGAGGCCAAGTAGGTATGTTTTTATTTCTAAAAACACTTATTTTAATAAGTAAGATCTTTGTCTCTCCAGCTTTTACTGATCTTTTCTTCCCTGGATTCAAGTCCAATCTGAATGTCCTATCAATTTAGGTAACTTGCCCTTTCACAAGTCTGGAATTCCCAAACTTGTGAAAGAGATCAGGAGGATGTGTGACTACCAAAGTGAAGAGAAGTACCGTGTTTGCCAAGACGTAAGCACTTGAGTATTTCTGAATAGAAGTGGAGTCAGTTAGAGCAGTTTATGTAGACTGGCATCCCCAGCCCCACTGTACTCCTAGAAGCTTGCCAGCCTAGAAAATAGGCTCTCTAGCCTTTGCCTGTGTCCACCATGGGTTCTCATGACACCATCATTTTTTAAAATATAGCTCCTAACCAATTCTGGGAGCTTTTATCATTGATGAAATTTAATTTTATTAGGTAACAAATAGCCTACAACATCAAGAAACTGGGAAGAATGAAGTGTGAGCAGTAAGGCACTGGTTGTCTATTCTCCTCCCCATCCTTACTTCTCCTGAACACACGCAGACACACACAGACAAAAACAACAACAACAAAAAATCCAGGGGATCTCCAGATAACTCACTTATTGATTCCACAATGGAACATCTTTACTTGCCTAATGCTTTATGCACTGGTCTATATGCTTTATGCTTCTGTGTCTGTATCCATATTTTTCTTTAAACTTTTAAAAATGGTCACGAGCATGTGAACTATTTCACCTTATTCATTCTTCCATTAAATAAATAGATAGGTAAAAACATAAATAAATAAAATGAAGAGTATAAAAACAGAAATCTTGTCTAGAAAGCAAACTAAACTATGATTGAGTATTTGTGTGAGCTCAGTTGCTCAGTTGTGTTTGCCTCTTTGTGACCCTATGGTCTTTAGCCTGCCAGCCTCCTCTGTCCTTGGGATTCTCTGGGCAAGAATACTGGAATGGGTTTCCATGCCCTCCTCCAGGGGATCTTCCCCACCCAGGGATCGAACTTGCGTCTCTTGTATCTCCTGCATTGGCAGGTGGATTCTTTACCACTAGTGCCACCTAGAAGCCCAATTAAGTTTTAAAATGAGTAAAAGACTAGCATTGTTCTTGGTGCACAAAAAGCAGTATTTTCCCCCCTATTACTGTGCTTAATATGAAACCTAAACTTTTTTTAAGTCCGAACTTTTAGAAGCTTGTTATTCATTAATTAAAGGATTAATCTCTTTTTTGTTAAGATATTTAAACATCCTAATTATAGGAAAAGGAATTAAGACTTACTGAATTTAATGCCTACTTAGTCTACTAAAATAGTCCTATGTGGGTGTACAACTTTTGAAAGTTTTTGGAATTGCACGACATAGTTTGAAACAATTGACATCTTGAATAACTGTATTTCAGAGGTTTAGTTGAGACTGGAATTCACAAGAAAAGATGGAAGATGAATATTCTAGCTTTCTGAACCCCTAAACCCCTTATCTTCCTTAAATTATCTATTCTGCATTTAAAATATATATATATATATATATTTTTGGATATTAGGAGTTTTATCTTTGTACTATTTAGTATGCAAAGTCAAAGACATTTTTTGGTTTATAAAGTACATATAAATACATATAATACATAGTTATATGTCATATTCTTTTAATGGTGAGGTTGAACATTAAGTTAGTTTGAGTCCTTCTGTAAGTCATGACCATCATGTCCTTTTCCCGCTTAACCTTTTTGAGGTTTTACTTTTTGTTTTGTTCAATTTCTTTATA
>NW_011494839.1:3343537-3362915 GCF_000754665.1 Bison bison bison | reverse complement strand
TTGGCCCATTTTTTGATTGGGTCGTTTATTTTTCTGGAGTTGAGCTGTAGGAGTTGCTTGTATATTTTTGAGATTAGTTGTTTGTCGGTTGCTTCATTTGCTATTATTTTCTCCCATTCTGAAGGCTGTCTTTTCACCTTGCTAATAGTTTCCTTTGATGTGCAGAAGCTTTTAAGGTTAATTAGGTCCCATTTGTTTATTTTTGCTTTTATTTCCAATATTCTGGGAGGTGGGTCATAGAGGATCCTGCTGTGATGTATGTCGGAGAGTGTTTTGCCTATGTTCTCCTCTAGGAGTTTTATAGTTTCTGGTCTTACGTTTAGATCTTTAATCCATTTTGAGTTTGTTTTTGTGTATGGTGTTAGAAAGTGGTCCAGTTTCATTCTTTTACAAGTGGTTGACCAGATAGAAAATGGCCTTATGTGACCACTCCAATTTTCTGAACACTTTTTATATACTTTCGTAGACCACAGTATTGTTTTCAGGCATTGATTACATTTTCTTAATTATATATTGGTATAATTATTAGATTGATATTTGATTTCCTGATCAGACCACAAACTCAGGGCAGGAACCAAGTTGTCTTTTAATCACTGTTGATCTCCAAATCTGTCAAAACACATGATGTCAACTAGGTTTTACACCAGTACGATGGCATCACCAATGCAATGGACATAAACTTGGGCAACTCCGGGAGATGGTGAGGGACAGGGAGGCCTGGCGTGCTGCAGTCTGTGGGGTCGCAGAGGGTTGGACACAAGTGGACGGCTGAACAACAACAAGGAATGACTGAATCTTATAGGTCTTATTTTTTGTAGCATGCATTAGACTTTGATGTTGTTGTTCAGTCGCTCAGTCACGTCCAACTCTTTTGCAATACCATGGACTGTAGCCTGCCAGGCTCCCCTATCCAAGGGATTTTCTAGGCAAGAATACTGGAGTGGGTTGCCGTTATGACTAGTTCTAAAATCTCAGGATTTATTTGAGTGAGTGAGTGAAGTCGCTCAGTCGTGTCCGACTCTTTGCAACCCCATGGACTGTAGCCTAACCAGGTTCCTCCGTCCATGGGATTTTCCAGGCAAGAATACTGGATTGGGTTGCCATTTCCTTCTCCAGGAGATCTTCCTGACCCAGGGATTGAACCCAGGTCTCCCGCATTGTAGGCAGACACTTTACCGTCTTAGCCACCAGGGAAGATCCAAGGTCCTCTCAATTGCTGGGAGAATCACTGACAGTGATTACCAAATCCACTCACTTCAGTCATTAAGCATTTAATCATTCATTCAGCAACCTTTTTTTGAGTGTTTATTGTATGCGAGGCATTGTTTTTGTTGTTGTTGCTTTAACATTTATTTGGCTGTGTTGGGTCTTACTTGCAGCACCTGGGAGCTTTATTGCATCATGCAGGACCTTTTGTTGCAGCACACTGGCTTAGTTACCCCTCAGCATGTGGGATCTTAGTTCTCAGACCCAGGATTGAACCCGTGTCTTCTGCATTGCAAGGCGGATTTTTAACCACTGGACTACCAGGGAGATCCCCAGGCACTGTTCCTGAAACTGGGGTTTGTCAGTGAACAATGACAGCTGCCTGCCTTTGAGGCACTTATATTCTGTGGGCAGTAAAAAACAGAGACATTACTTTGCCAACAAGGCCCATCTAGTCAAGGCTGTGGTTTTTCCAGTAGTCACGTATGGATGTGAGAGTTGGACTGTAAAGAAAGCTGAGCGCTGAAGAATTGATGTTGAACTGTGGTGCTGGAGAAGACTCTTGAGAGTCCCTTGGATTGCAAGGAGATCCAACCAGTCCATCCTAAAGGAGATCAGTCCTAGGTGTTCATTGGAAGGACTGAAGTTGAAGCTGAAACTCCAATACTTTGGCCACCTGATGTGAAGAACTGACTCATTTGAAAAGACCCTGATGCTGGGAAGGATTGAAGGCAGGAGGAGAAGGGAGGACAGAGGATGAGACAGCTGGATGGCATCACCAGCTCAATGGACATGAGTTTGGGTAAACTTCAGGAGTTGGTGATGGACAGGGAGGCCTGGCATGCTGCAGTCCATGGGGTCACAAAGAGTTGGACACAACTGAGTGACTGAAGTGTGGGATCAGTGCCTCTAAACCACAAGATGTAGTGAGGCTTCATTATGAGGTCTAAGTGGCTTTCAGCTGCCTTAGTTTTAGGAAGGCTTGAGTGGTGAGCTAAGTATTTACATCTTTCTAATCCATCACACCTCACACTACCACCTGTCTCTGATGCTCCCTCCAGCTTCGCCGTTCCCTGTTCCTTCCCCCCGCCACTCCTAGTTAGACCAGACCGGAGGAAGGAGCCCCTGTACTTTCTGTGCCATCTCAGGCCTTGTGGTTTAGAAAACAACCCTCTAGGACAGGAGTTTTTCGGTAGACTGTTCTGTGCTTTTTCGGATTTGGTTTCTGTGTTTCTTCACTCTGTGGTACCTTCGCTGCCCCTCAGGCTACTGGCAGGAAGAAGCATCACTTAAAAAGTAATTTAGGAAATAAGTGTACTCCCCCTGGGGTGCAAATAAAAGGAAAAGTTGTGGTAAATAGCTAATGTAAGCACAAGGTGCCTTGGGGGACCCCTCAGAGTCACTTCTTTCAAACCAGCAATAACTTCTGGTGCTATTGGTCCTGGGGCAGCAGCCGTCAACATTGTTTAAAAAAGCTCCCTTATGGTGTTCTCATTAATTAACTGCACTGTTTGTTGATTCTAGATTGATTCAGTTTGTTCTCTGGAGAGTGTTTTTGGAAACTCAGTTCTGCCTTGATGCGGAATTTCATCTTCAGGCCCTAAATTCCCAGGATGGTGGTTTACGGGGACATATAGAAGATGAAGTGAAAAAGAGGATTTGTTAGATAAAGATGATAATCAAAATATTTTAAATTCAGATGTAATTTTTGAAGATTTTCCCCATAGAGCCAAAAAATTACCTGAAGCAAAGTTTGACTGACAGGCAGGCTTAACAAACACAACAAGACAAATGGCATGCAAAACAGATAGGGAAGTATTTGTTGCTAATTACTTGAGAAAGCATTTTAATTAAGTTGTTTGCCAATTAATGCCTCCGTTTTAACATTCTATAAATATTTAAACATGTTTCATAAACTTTCCTTCTTATGGAAGCATTTGCAAATATTATTGTGAAGTTTTTTGGGAATCTCATAAGAAAAACTGTACAGTTTAGACAATTCTAATTGCCATATTCATAAGTAAATAAATAGTCCTTTTTATCTTGGTAGCTTTTATACTTTAATATTCTCTATCTGCATAAACTTTTTTCCATGTTTTACCATGGAGAGTATATAAATGCAAGTTACATATTTTTTTTGCTCTTCCATAAGAATTGAAAATAATAAAGGATGTAGGCCATAATTCCAGTCTTTTAGGCAAATGCAAGAAAATGATTTGGGATGATATAAAGTCAGTTGTTAATATTTCAATCATCTCTAACTTAAAACCTTCCCAAATGCTACCTACCCATTAAAATAAGGCAAAAGACAATATATGCAAGCAAAACAGAAAGATTTCTCTGGTACTGAGTTGGAGCTTATTCTGTGATATAAGCTATCATGAACTTAACCAAAAATATCTCAGGCATTTGCCTAGTGCTCTGGCCAGGTGGCCGGGACCACCCCAAGCACCCACCAGCACACAGAGTAGGTTCCTGCTTCAGCCTCTCTGGCTCCTATGCTGCTTCCCACTAAGGCAGAGGCTGCTTTGCCAGAGAGTGTGCACACTTAGAACAGAGTTGGGTGGATGCCAGTCCTGTCTCTGATCAGGCCAGAGACAGCCACTGCCAGTGCATGCACTCACCACCTAGTGAATGGGAGAAGATACTTGCAAATGGTAAGTCTGATAAGGGGTTAATATCCAAAATATATAAAGAGCTCATATAATCAATATCTAAAAACAATCCAATTTAAAAAATGGGCGGAACACCTGAATAAAAATATTTTCCAAAGAAGACATATGGATGGCCAAGAGGCACATTAAAAGATGTTCAGCATCACTACTCATTTATTGGGCATTCCTGATGGCTCAGACTGTAAAGAATCTATCTGCAATGTTGGAGTCCTGGGTTTGATCCCTGGGTTGGGAAGATCTCCTGGAGAAGGGAATGGCAATCCACTCCAGTATTCTTGCCTGGAGAATCTCATGGATAGAGGAGCCTGGAAAGCTACAGTCCATGGGGGTCACAAAGAGTTGGACACAACTGAACGACAACACACACTCATCTATTAAATGTAAATCCAAACCACAATGAGATATCATCTCACACTAATCAGAATAACTATTGTCAAAAAGAGAACAAACGATGAATGTTGGTGAGGATGTGGAGAAAAGGGCACCCTGCCACTATGGGTGCAAATGTAGGTTGATGCAGCCACTATGCAAATCAGTATGAAGGTTCCTCAGAAAACTGAAACCAGAATTGCCATATGATCCAGCAGTTGCACTTCTAGATATACATATCCAAATAAAACAAAAATACCAATCTGAAAAGATATTTGCAGAGTCACATTATTTACCATAGTCAAGATTTAGAAACAACCTATCTATCAGTAGATGAATGGACAAAGCTGCGACATTTTCACGTGTACACACAATGGAATACTACTCAGTCGTAAAAACAGAATTGGATTTTGCCATTTGTAAAATGCCATTTGCCTCTAGGATAGACCTAGAGGGTATTATGTTTGGTGAAGTCAGTCAAAGAAAGACAGATACTGTATGAAAATAACATAGAAACAGACTCACCGCTAATAGAGAGCAAACGAGTAGTTTACTGACTAGATAAGCGTGGAGGGATGGGCAGGATGGAGAAAAGGCTTTAAAAGGTACAAACTATTAGGCATAAAATAAATAAGATCCAAGGATGAAATATACAGCACAGAGAATATAGTTAGTATTTTCTCATAACTTTAAATGGAGCATAATCTGTAAAAATATCAAATTCTTGTTGCGTACCTGAAACTAACATAGTATCGTAAACAAACTACATTGTTGTTGTTTTTCAGTCAATAAGTTGTACCCAACTCTTTTGTGACTCCATGGACTGTAGCCCACCAGCCTCCTCTGTCCATGGGATTTCCCAGGCAAGAATACTGGAGTGGGTTGTCATTCCCTTCTCCAGAGGATCTTGCTGACCTGGGGACCAAAGCCCCATCTCCTGCATTGGCAGGCAGATTCTTTACCACTGAGCTACTTGGGATATCTATAAATCAACTGTACTTCAATTTTAAAAAAAGAAATCAAATTTCAAACTGCCTTGAAATTCTGGGTGGAGGAGGGAAGTGGGGAACAACAAGAAAGAAAACGTCTCATATTAGGGCCTTTTCCCATTCTATGTGAATGGGAAAATTGCTAACATTAATGCGGGTCGCACTGCTGCTTCTAGCTAGGAGAGTATAACTGGGTCTGGACTTGTCTTCCTGCTATAAATAATCAAAACTGGACAAAAATATATGGGCCTGCTTTCAGCCATTGAGTAACAGCCCTGCAGGACTGCGATCCCAGAGAACGACTGCCCTGGCTTTCTGCCTGGAGGCACTTTCCTACCTGGCATGCAGGGCATTGACTGAGTCAGGGCCACAGAGTCTGGAGTGAGGGGAGGCTGGGGAACTGGAGTCTGTGGAACAGAGAACCAGAGAGGATAGCGGGTGGGCCACAGACAAAGAGCTCCAGGACACACAGGGTCCTGGACTGGTCGTTGTACTCATCTGGGCACACCCAGGGTCAACCTCTGCTGGGTAGGGCAGAAGAGATCAGGAGCTATAAAGGGAGAAGTCGTCAGAGCTCCCACAGGGCTCTGAGAAGCTGGGGGACCTACAGCCTGGATAGAGCACGGACCTTGAAAAGAGGCACTGAGATACAGAATAAATCGAAACTCAGGGAAACAGTGGGCTCTTAAAAGACTGAGGAACAAGGAAATAGTTTCATCTTCTTTTGTAACCAGTTAATGAAATCTGAATATTTGAAATTTCTAGTATGATTTTCCTTTTCTTTAATTAGCTAGACTCACTTTAGTTTCTAAATCTATGGGCTTGGGGGAGTATATCTTTATTACAAATTTCCAGTATTTTAGAACCATGTGACATATTTGTTGGACATCATATATGGTTGTTTTTTTAAAATTATTTCAACTCTACTTGAAAAAAAAAAAGCATGGTTCTTCTTTGTTGCCTTTTCCTTTTTTTGTTGGACTTAATGGACTTTTCCATCTTCTGTTTTCCTCTACTTGAAAGCTCCCTTCTCTTTGGAAGTTATACATAACTCTTTCATTCTCCCAATGGCTGCTTTTAACTTTTGATATATATACCCAGGACAGCCCCAAGATTAATTAACATTTTTATTCTCCTTTTAAGAAGTATCCTACATTCATCTTCTGATAAATATTTCAGAGTATTTTGGATCCATTGAATTTGAAACACATCTCCACCCTGCTCCCCAAATTAACCAGCTTCCTTACCATTTCCCAAGTTCGTAGAGGCATTTCCTGTCCTTAATTCACAGACCAGCAGATTTTCCGTGGCTCCTGACTGCAGAAAGCCCAGCTCCACCTGCCTGGTTCACAAAGCCTGTGACTTATCTCTTTGGTGGGCATTAAAACCACAGCTCCCAACCCTGAAGCCAAGAGCCATTTTAAATATTTAACAATTTATTTGTTAACTGAAGTGAGGATCCAAGTAAGAACTTCGATTGTAATTGTTTGATATTCTAAACATCTTTTAAGTTTTACTTTTGTTCAATCCTGCTTCTCCCCCACCTTTTATGAAATTTATCAAGGAGTCCAGGTGGTTTTCTGTAGTTTCTCACGGTCTGGAGTTTCCTAATGTCATCCATGGGTTTCCCAGGTGTTGCTAGTGGTAAAGAACCCACCTGCCAATGCAGGAGATGCAGTAGACGTGGGTTGGATCCCTGGGTTGGGAGGATCCCCTGGAAGAGGGCCGGCAACCCACTCCAGTATTCTTGCCTGGAGAATCCCATGGGCAAAGGAGCCTGGAGGGCTACAGTCCAAGGGGTTGAAAAGAGTCAGACATGACTGAAGTGACTTAGCATGCATGTATACAGTGTCATCCCTCTCATGTTTACCATCTTGTATTCGCCTCAACATGGCATGTGCTCTCTTCCTCACGACTCTGTATATGCTCTGCTTTTGCCTAGAATACCCTTGCTCCTCTCTCTCTTTACCTGGGTGACTCCTACTCATCAGTCAGATCTCATATTAGATTTTCTCCTTCTACGAAGACATCCCTGACTCCTCTACCTTAATGGTTACAATGGATGCCCTTCTATTTTGCTCCTAAAGCATCTTGACATTCTTTGTCACAGTATTCATTTTCCTCAGTTGTTAATACTTGTCTATGCCATCTTGGGGGACAGCCTAGTTTTATTAATCATGGTATTCCCAGGTTCCTGAAAGTGGTGCAGGCACATGTTTAAGGAATACCAAGTGAGTTAATGCATAAGCAGAAAATGAATGTATGAAATGGAGATAGGACAAGGACTTTTGTTTCACTATTTTCCACTTCCCTGTGTTCTCCTGTATTAAAGAAAGAAATTTGAATTACACAGTCATTTTGTAATCATATATCTGAAGTAATCGCCCGTGTAATTTATAGAATGACTGTGATACCCTGCAATCTGGGATCTACACCTATGTGATGAAATTTGACAAAGAGCTGGAAGGTGCTCACCGAGAAACACCTCTGCACCTGCCATTCTGCCTGAGATTCCACATTTTTAGAGTTATTCCCAATGTTAAATATTGCCAAATAAAATTTCTCCTCTTTTTTTTTTATGTTCAAATACTTCTAATTTGGTTCCATGATTCAGCTCTCCTGTTTGTCTTGGGCAACAAGAGAGAAAAAGAAGGAAAAAAACATGTGTTAACCATTCCACACACCTGGTACCATCATATGTCATCCTTTTTAATCATTAATAATGGTGCCAAGTGATCACCTTTTTAAAAAAAAGCCCTTAAGATTGAGAGAAGCACAAAGTAATTTGGCCAAGGTCACTCAGATAGAAAAGAATGTGCTGAGAATTGAACCCAGGTCTCAGGATTATATGATTGGAATTGTGATACTGTGAATGTTTGCCTTCAGTCTACCAGCAAGTTTAATCTAATACACTATCTCATTAGTAATATTTAAGATACTTGTTATATGAATGGAAATGAAAGATTAAGGTACATGAGTGCTTCATAGTCCAAGAGCAACTAGGAGGTCTAACAAAGGGAAGTGAAAGATGTGTTATCTGTTAAACCCAGCTTCAGAGGCCAGAGAAAGGAAAGACTCAAGCAGGAGAGGCTGGTATGGGAAAGAACCAGCAAAGTCATCAAACAAGAGCAGGTCCTCTCTGTGATAGCTCACTTCTCCTTGATATTGTTGTGCTCAGTCGTGTCCGACTCTTTGCAACCCCATGGACTTCTTGGCAACCCACCGGGCTTCTCTGTCCATGGGATTCTTCAGGCAAGAATACTGGAGTGGGTAGCCATTCCTTTCGCCAGGGAATATTCCCAACCCAGGGGTCAAACCTGCGTCACGTGCATTGTAGGCAGATTCTTTACCTCTGAGCCACCAGGGAAGCCCTACAGAAGTATAAATAATAAATTTGTATTGTTTTCAGTCACTAAATTATTACAGAAGCAATAGGAATTAGGAACAGGCCTGAGTTAACAGTCAAAAGTAAGTTGTTCAATAGAAATGCTGGTATTTCCAAGGAAACCAGAATTGAAAGAGACACTTGTACCCCAATGTTCATCGCAGCACTGTTTGTAATAGCCAGGACATGGAAGCAACCTAGATGTCCATCAGCATAATGGATAAGAAAGCTGTGGTATATATACACAATGGAGTATTACTCAGCCATTAAAAAGAATACATTTGAATCAGTTCTAATGAGGTGGATGAAACTGGAGCCTATTATACAGAGTGAAGTAAGCCAGAAAGAAAAACATCAATACAGTATACTAACGCATATATATGGAATTTAGAAAGATGGTAACGACAACCCTGTATGTGAGACAGCAAAAGAGACACAGATGTATAGAACAGTCTTTTGGACTCTGTGGGAGAGGGTGGGATGATTTGGAAGAATGGCATTGAAACATGTATATTATCATATGTGAAATGGATCATAAGTCCAGGTTCGATGCATGATACAGGATGCTTAGGGCTGGTGCACTGGGATGACCCAGAGGGATGGTATGGGGAGGGAGGTAAGAGGGGGGGTTCAAGATGGGGAACACGTGTACACTCGTGGCAGATCCATGTTGATGTATGGCAAAACCAATACAATATTGTAAAGTAATTAGCCTCCAATTAAAATAAATAAACTTATATTAAACAAACAAGCAAACAAAAAAAGAAATGCTGGTGTTTGCAGCCTGTTTTGGGGGGGGAGGGGCTCCAGGAACATGCTAATTTGCATAACGGCCTCGGAAGTCTGGGTCTGCCAGCAGCTAGACAGTAGCCTGGGATTCCCTTCAGCCTTTCATTGCCTGGAAGTTACCAGAAGACTCAGTGCAGGCAGTTTCACTGCAAGTGAGTCACCCACAATATCACCTCTGTTCTGATATACCCAGACCTGTTAGAACCCATCTCACATAGATTTTCTGGGTTGAGCCAGCAATACCTGACAAACACCCAGGAACCAATCGTAGCACACGGGTCCGTGAATTTATGATCTCCAAAATACATGCTTATATTTATACTCAGGGGAACATGTTTGGAATTGTTGTTAGTAGAAGTAAGTTTGCTGCTGCTGCTAAGTCGCTTCAGTCGTGTCCGACTCTGTGCGACCCCATAGATGGCAGCCCACCAGGCTCCACCGCCCCTGGGATTCTCCAGGCAAGAACACTGGAGTGTGTTGCCATTTCCTTCTCCAGAAGTAAGTTTCCCCATAGATGGCAGCCCACCAGGCTCCACCGCCCCTGGGATTCTCCAGGCAAGAACACTGGAGTGTGTTGCCATTTCCTTCTCCAGAAGTAAGTTTAGATCAGTGTTAATATCCACCTCTTTTTTTTTTCTTTTGACAAAATAGAGTGTAAAACAACAAAAATTGCTTTTGCTGATAGTTTTAGATTCCCAGAGCAGTTTGGTTATTAGCATCGGGAGGTTTAAAAGGCTAGATTCCTGAGCTTATTAAGGACTTTAGACCTCTCTTTGATCTGAAGCAGAAATAGAAACACTGGACACACACAGTCTGTGATTCTAGGACCGAAGGTGGGGGGCAACAATTGATAGAATTGTATGCGGAATGGTTCCTGGATTGATTATCAACTGCAGGGATCTTGGATACTCGATCATAAGACAAATGCACTGGATATTTGAGACATCATTTGTACTAAATGCCTTCTTCCTGCCTGAACTGTGAAGACCTAAATAGGTATGAATCACTTCCTTATCAGCCACTACCCCCAGGAACCCAAAGAATTCAATGTTAGTAAGAAGAGAAAAATACAGAGCAGCTTCTCAACACTAAGCAAGGAAATGACACCCTGTGTCTGTGTCCTCTTTTCAAAAGAAATGTGTAGTGACTCATGATGTTGATACTGACTCAGGAGATGTTCGATTCTTGTATAAATACCAGCTTTGACAGGTGCCCACTAACCCCTACACTGCTGAGCAGTTTATCAGGTTGAAAATGAACTTGTCCAAGTGAGGAAAACCTCCATCAGTTGTTTGTTTCTCTTTGTGTGCATGCTAAGTCACTTCAGTCATGTCTGACTCTTTGCAACCCCATGGACTATTCTCCAGGCAAGAATACTGGAGTGACTTGCCATGCCCTCCTCCAGGGATAGATTCCGAGTCTCTTATGTCTCTTGCATTGGCAGGTGGGTTCTTTACCCCTAGAATTCTCTTTCGATTTCACTAAAGATTATTTCTAGAATGGCAGATAGCATGGTTTGGGGCAACAGTTTTAGAGAAAGAACAGCTAAATATTTAATCTACTCTTATTTGTCGTGCTACACTGCTTTCTGAAACTGTCACGAAAACTTGGTACAGAACTGTGTATTGAAAAGACTGAAATTCTAGATTTTGCTTAGCCAAAGCAGCCAGTACTTTACTTATGAGGCATCCTTATATTTCATCTAGTAGAAATGTTTAAAGGGAGGGAGAATTCAATGGACTGAATCAACTGCGAAGAATAAATACAGAAATTAACTCCTGGCACATCCTTTGTTCTGGCCCTTTATACATTGTGTTACAGTCGGCCCTGTTGAATCACTTCTGAAAGAATTTCTTGCATAATGGCATTTTAGTCATCACTGTAATGTCAACAAACAAGGCAGATTAATGCTTCCCGTCCTGAGCTGTCTTGCACTCTGCTTATTAGAATTGCAGTCAGAACTTCATTAGAATGAATGACATCTGATTCCGTAAGGCAGTCACCACAGAGGCACCTTCTTGCTATGGTGTCGCCCCGCAGATGACAATGTCGGCCATTATGAATGACACTCCACAATTCGTTACTTCCTGCCTCAAATTGTAGTTAATCTTTCATCCAAACTGTACACATGTGTGGCTTTAAGTGGCCTATCACAGTGAGTACCCTGTAATGCCGCAAGCACATGGAGACTGACAGAAGGTAAATTGCTTGTCAGGAGGTCTGTATTTCAATTCACAGCATATTCCAAACACGTCGTGGTGAAAGCATGCCACAACAGCTGCTTTCATTGCTAACTATTTTTGATGTAAATGTCAATAAAGCTCCAGGCCCTTTCATATTTTTGGCCAAGAATGTCCATCTTTTCCTATGCAGGCTGGCAGGTGGAGTTCCATTTATCTACTCTTAGGAACATGTCCTATAATAATGATGGCCCCTGGAGGCCGTTTAGAGTGATTGAGAGCAGTGATTGGGACAATAGGCTGCTGAATTTCATGGCTGGAGTGGGTTGACAGGTGACTGCTTTTATACCCTCTCATCTGGTGGAGAAGGAAATAAAACACACACTTCCATCCGGTCCACAAGCAATCACCTCCAGGTTGAAGATCTATACTTATCGTTTATTCCATTCATCGGAAAAAAAAAATGATTGAGAGCCGTGGTTAGAAAACAATCACAAATTCCTCAGCATATCTAGAGTTTTTAAAGAGATAGCTACAGCATTTATTTTCTGTAGGCATACAGATAGGAGAATTCAGCAAACAATTTTGAATGGGATATGGAGGCCTTTGAGGACCTTCCTCCTTTTCCTTGTAAATGTGCCTTTTGGGATACCAGCTGTTCATGCTGGTATAACAAACTCTGTCTTTTAACTAATGCTCTGAGGAAGATGACTGAAGCTTGACCTTTTGCAGCTGAAAGCTAGCAGATATATTAAAAATCAATTCAAGGACACTGCTTTTGAGCATATTTGCATTCAAACATGTCTGTATGTTACAGCAGTGAGCATAGAGCATAACAGCATAAAGTAAAAGCTCATACTCTTTTAGTCACCACACTTATTGAGCATCTGCTATAGGCAAGGCTTTCTATTTTACACTAGGGTTAGGGACACAAACTACAGTTAGACAAACACCTACCTAGAGGCAGTAAGAGTGATAATATGAAGTGAAAGTACACTAAATTTGTATGTATTTCTTATAGCCTTCCTTTGACTTCTAATTTTGTGTGTTATTTGTAATGTATACACTCTTATGATTAGACTATTACAGGTAATATTTATAATAAATGGTTGAAGTACATTCTCTTTTTTTTTTTTCTGTGCTATTAAGTATGTAACTTAGAAGTCCGGATACAGTCCTCAAGAAAAAAGCGTAACTCCAAAACTGGAGTTGTCGTTCAATCCCTCGGTGGTGTCCAGCTCTTTGCAACCCCATGGACTGATCTGTTTTTAATCCAGTCTCCACCATTTAGTAGCCTACTAGCCTTGAAAGACAAGTAACCTTTTAGCCTTGCATGCATGCTAAGTCGCTTCAGTTGTGTCCAACTCTTTGCCACCCTATGGACTGTAGCGCCAGGCTCCTCTGTCCATGGAATTCTCCAGGGAAGCATACTAGAGTGGGTTACCATTCCCTTCTCCAGGGGATCTTCCCAACCCAGGGATTGAATCTAGATCTCCAGCATTGCAGGCAGATTCTTGACCATCTGAGCCTCCAAGGAAGCCCTTATTCGCCTTAGTTTCTTCATATGTTAACTAACAACAGCTAACTAACGTGTGCTGAGCATTTACTATGCATTGAACACTTCATTTGCATTATTTGATCCAATCCTTACAAAAGCTCTTGGAATTGATTGCTTTAATTATCCTGTCTTACAAAGGGTAACATAACAAGGCTAGTAATGGAGCCAGGACTGGATTGCTTATAACCCAGTGAAACACATCCCGAGAAATAGGTTAAGGGTATCAAAAAGGAAAAAAAAAATGCAGTTGATGTAAAGCAGACTTAGAAATTTTGGATTATATTCAAAATATTGACTTTATTTTTACAAAAGGATATGGAAGGTGAGATACATTATTTTTTTCTTTTTCATGTTTTTTTCTGAGTCAAAGACTTAGTCCTATTCTTCACCTTCTTTTTAAAAAGTTAAAACTAAAATGACTCTGTACTGGACTTTCTTTACCTTGCTTCCAGCCAAGAAAATCTATTTATTGTTTTACTTCCTCTCTTCCAATTATTCTAGCCTTGCAAAAAGGGAAAATAAAAGGATAGGGGCAAGAAATTAGTCACTGAACATCTTTGAGTTTAACCACAAGATTTTTGGATGGGGCTCCTAATTCAACAAATATATATTAAATTATCAGTATTTGCAAAATACTGTCTCTTTGCTAGGGAAACCTCATATTACCCTCCTGAAGCTTACATTCTATTGAAAGAGACAGTCATTAAACCAATACATTTACATATAATATAATTAAGATGGAGAATAAAAAGAGTCGCATTTGACATGGCTATTTGGAAAAGCTGCAATGAGAAGATGACAGTTGATCAGGAACGTGCGTCAGAAAAAAAAAGATTCTAAACTTCTATTTCAATCTTGTAGTGCTGACTCATTGTATTCTATTCAATACAATGAGTTAAACTTTTTTTTTTTTTTTTTTGAGATACAGGAGTTGCAGCAACAAATTATGAAGCATTTGGTGGTCAGATTCAAGTTAACACAGATGACTCAAGTAACCCAGTGAAACACATCCTGAGCATGTAATTGGTCTCTAGCTCTTCCTACATTTTTTTGGAACCAAGAGTGTGTATTATTAACTCTTCAGTTTTCCTATCCATTCAGATATGAGAGTGTCATCACAGAGAGAGAATGTAGGAGATGATTTCACAATGACTGGGGACTGAGTAATTTCTAAATTAACTAAAATATTGACAGCACCACTTCTCGATTATCCCACTGCGTAATCTGAACTGAATATTGGACTAACTAAATTGCTGGGAGATCAGTGGAGATGGTATCCATTTTCCTCATGGCTCTTTTCAGTGTCTGGATCAGACTTTCTTTTGGACCAACAGACTCTAACACCTCTTCTGGAATTGATTCCAACCGATGATGAGCTACATCTGGCCTGTGAAATGAAAATAGCAAAACCTTTGATTGAGTCCAAGTTAAGTGGATCTACATCATCTGCTCAGTCAACTTTTGCCAAGATGAATGATGCTGTGTCAGTGTTCCATAATTTCAGAGGTGGAGTTCCCCTTTTGAAAGACAAGGTGTTTTCCTTTATATAGGCAGTAAAAGCAAAAGAACAAACAACAACAACAGAAAACTGCTGTGTGCGAAAATGCATTTTGGCTCCTCTATATATTTGGACCAAAAAAACCCTAAAATAATCCTCTTTTAGCCCTTTTTTGTTTTTGTTGGATCTCTGCCATCCTGGCTGGCCCTTATCAAGTTGCACAAGGGGGGCACTAAAGTTGTGGAGGAGTGATTCATTTCCCTGCCTCCGAGTATGAGAAGAGTCTAAACAGGAACAAGAATGTGACGGAAAAGGAGCGAGCCAATAACTTTCAGAGTCTGTGAGTGTTTCCCAGTTGTTTTAACTCCCAGCTCAGATTCAAAAATATTTACTCCATAAGGAATACAAATGGTGGCAATAAGCAGAGGGAGAAAGGCAAGAAACTCGAAGTTTATTTTACAAATTTGTCCAGCTTCCCACATACAAGAGCAATAGACATAGAAAGGGCAACGAGCCGAAAACGGGTATTTTCGAAACTTGGGAAATCACCCAGCTTTGGGACTAGAGGCTATGGTGTAGGCTGCAATTCCAATCCCAATGTCTAAAGCCCATTCTAAGTCTAACTCTCTCCATGCGGAGAGAGGGAGGCTGGGGATTTTCATGTTGTGGTTGCTTAAACATCACCGTAAGTGTTTGGGATAATTTAATAGAATGTGTTGTAATGCTGAAATTGCTGGTAAAACCCCTATACCTTTAGATCCTGCCAAACTATGATAACAAAGGATCTTGTAATCATGAACTTCCAAGTTCTCTCTTCATGATGTCCCCATTAAACTAACTCTAGGCTTCTATCTTAGAGAAGGCAATGGCACCCACTCCAGTACTCTTGCCTGGAAAATCCCATGGACGGAGCAGCCTGGTAGGCTGCAGTCCATGGGGTCGTGAAGAGTCGGGCACGACTGAGCAACTTCACTTTCACTTTTCACTTTCATGCATTGGAGAAGGAAATGGCAACCCACTCCAGTATTCTTGCCTGGAGAATCCCAGGGATGGCAGAGCCTGGTGGGCTGCCGTCTATGGGGTCGCACAGGGTCGGACACGACTAAAGCGACTTAGCAGCAGCAGCAGCAGGCTTCTATCTTCTGTAGCAATTTTCTAAGTTACTTATGGGATTTGGGGATATTCACATTACTTTCTATCACCAAGGCATGATGTAGGTTTTTACTTTCTGATTTTGTGTTCTTGTATAGTTAAGAGCCTCTAAAGCCATTCTCTTCTCTCCCTCCTCAATTAACTTTACCATTAGCCAGAATACAAGAGATTCTTCAGTTGTCTTGTAAAGGCTGAACAGTCACAGTAACGTTTGACTGTAAATAGCTCTTCCTATCACTTGTATTAATTTAACTTGAATTCACTGCATCCATTTCTTAACCTCTCTCTATACTGTACCAAATTATCTAACAACAAATAAGTAAATATAGACCTGAGAAGTTAATGCACTGCACTGAAAGAAAACTCATTAATGAGCTTCGGGCTGAGGTTAATCAGGGCTTAGGGAAATAAAAATTAATTAATTTTAACTGTATAAATTATATGTACATAAACTATAATAGGCTACTAAACTCATATACAAACTGCATAAGTTTATTTTTTAAGCAAAGATTAAGCTGAAGAAATGCAAAATCATCATTTGTTTAATCGTGTGGTCGTGTCCTGCTCTTTTGTGACCCCATGGACTACAGCCCACCAGGCTACTCTGTCCATGGGATTTCCCAGCCAAGAATACTGGAGTGGGTTGCCATTTCGTTCTCCAGGGGATCTTCCTTACCCAGGGATTGAACCCACATCTCCTGCATTGGCAGTCAGATTTTTTACCTCTGAGCCGCCAGGGAAGCCCTATGGGGTCAATAAAAAGCAGAATTGCCTAGGCAGAAAATAGAGCCAGTAATATGGAGTATAGGCTTCTTAGAACTCAGAGAAAAAGTAAAAAATAAAAATGATGGGACAATTTTTTAAGATATAGCCTGGAAACTCAATATACAAATAATGTGTCTGAAGAAAAAAAGATGAACTAAATATCAGTAACTATGGACGGAGACACCTGGTAGGCTGCAGTCCATGGGGTTTCGAAGAGTCAGACACGACTGAGCAACTTCAGCTTCATTTTCACTTTCATGCATTGGAGAAGGAAATGGCAACCCACTCCAGTGTTCTTGCCTGGAGCATCCCAGGGACGGAGGTGCCTAGTAGGCTGCCATCTATGGGGTCGCACAGAGTCAGACAAGACTGAAGCAACTTAGCAACAGCAACAACAACAGCAATGACATAATATTGGGAATTTCCTGAGCTAAAGGAAGGCAAAAGTATGCATATTGCAAGTCCCCACCATAAAATGGGTAAATTTAATGAGTTTTTGTTATTGTTTAGTCACTAAGGCGGAGCCTGGTGGGCTGCCATCTATGGGGTCACACAGAGTCGGACACAACTGAAGCGACTTGGCGGCAGCAGCAGTCACTAAGTTATGTCCGACTCTTTTGTGACCCACAGACTATAGCCCACCAGGCTCCTGTCCATGGGATTTCCTAGGCAAGAATATTGGAGTGAGTTTCCATTTACTTCTCCAAGGGATCTTCCAGACCCAGGGATCAAACCCAGGTCTTCTGCTGGCAGGTGGATTCTTTACCATTAGTGCCACCTGGGAAGCACAATTTAATAAGTGGCACATACCAACATATTTCCTACTGAAATTTTTGGACTTCCAGGAAAGTGAAAATATTCCCTAAAGACTCATACAGTAAAAACAGCTTATCTTTAAAACCATTGAATCAGGTTAGCGTCAAACCTCACCCACGATATGAGTAGGAAGAAAATCAATAGATACTTACAGTGTTTGTTCATTTCAGTCCCTCAGTCGTGTCTGACTCTTTGCAACCCCATGGACTGCAGCATGCCAAGCCTCCCTGTCCACCACCACCTCCCAGAGTTTACTCAAACTCGTCCCTTGACTCAGTGATTCCATCCAACCATCTCACCCTCTGTTGTCCCCTTCTCCTCCTGCCTTCAGTCTTTCCCAGCATCAGGGCCTTTTCAAATGAGTCAGCCCTTCGCATCAGATGGCCAAAGTATTGGAGTTTCAGCTTCAACATCAGTCCTTCCAATGAATATTCAGGACTGATTTCCTTTAGGATGAACTGGTTGGATCTCCTTGTAGTCCACGGGAACCTCAAGAGTATTCTCCAACACCACAGTTCAAAAGCATCAATTCTTCAATGTTTGTAGGGAAAAGCTAACTCTATAAATTTAAATGAAGAAATAACAGCAAATATTTTATCAGGTATACATGAAATCAGAAAATAAACATCAATGTATACTTCTAAAGATACTATATGAAGGCTCACTCCGACTTGGTTGTTGTTCAGTTGCTCAACTGTGCCTGACTCTTTTGCAACCACATGGACTGTAGCCACCAGGGTCCTCTGTCCATAGGATTTCCCAGGCAAGAATACTGGAGTGGGCTGCCATTTCCTTCTCCAGGGGATCTTCCTGACCCAGGGATCAAATCCAAGTTTCCCATGTCTCACACACTGCAGGTGGATTCTTTACAGCTGAGCCACATATGTCATTATACATCTGTACAAACCCATAGATTATTCAACACCAAGAGTGAACCTTACCGTAAACTGTGGACTTTGGGTGATTATGATGTGTTGGTTTATCTTTGGTAAAAAATACATTAATACCGTTCAGGAGCGTGATGTTCATTATGGGGAAGGCTATGCATGTGCCGGGTGGGGGATATGGGAAATTTCTTTACCTTCCCCTCAGTTCTATAATTAACCTAAAACTGTTCTCAAATTAAATCATAACAATACTTTAAGAGTTATGGTAGAAATATTTTAATTAGAGAAAAATGGCCTAGTTTTCAAGTCTGCCCCTTGGAGCCCTTGGGGTTTCACAGACCCACTCTGAGACAATGATGAACTTGAAAGACAAAAGGATGTGGAAGAAAAAGACACAGAGCCCAATACTTTGTAGATAAGCAACACATGCAAACAACAATAATCCCAAAACAAAACAAAAGTGCCTCACCAACATAAGGTCTAGAAAATGGTAGAAGCAAGTTAACTGAACTGTTTGAGAATCAGTTTTCTCATCTAACAAAATGGACAAATTTAAAACCTAGGATTATGTTTTAGATTTTCTTATACACTGAATGTAAAAAGCCCAGACATCCAAGGATGACTTTCTTCTCTGTCTCCCCTCCATCAAAAATTAATGGGGACTAGATGATATGCTTTGAATCATCCTTCTTCAACCTGTTATTCGTATGGATCATTCCTGTATACTCAAGAAATACTACACTTTCATTTTTGCCTAAACTAAAAAATGTCTGGCAAAACTAAATTACAAAAGCATATCAATGCCAAGCACAAATGGCTGTTAGATCATCCACAGTTTGTGATAGTGTGCATCTTCCATTGGCATAGAGCATTGGGAATTGACTCTTTGCATATTGCTGCCTAATGCATACAAATTCTCTCTCATTTTAACATCCCGCGCCAGTTAAGTGTCTGGATACTCTTTTTTTTTTTTTTTTCCCCAGAACAACATTCAAATATGCTAGAAAAAAAAATTCTCATTGCATCTGGTTTAATTGGTGGGGAAAAGCTCACATGCAAATGCGTATGTTGATCCTCAATAGCTCCGTACCAGAAAAATGTGTGCGTGA
>NW_011494839.1:3324779-3343437 GCF_000754665.1 Bison bison bison | reverse complement strand
AGTTTTCTCTTTGGGGTTAAAGGGGAAGTTCTGGGGAGAATAGTAAAATTCTCCTTTCATCTTTCCCTTATATCCATCCCTCTCCCTTTCTCATCCTTCCTACTCTCATGGCCTTCTACATGCACAATACATAGAATGTCAGATGTAGGTCAATGGGTGTTGCTGGTGGCAGAAGGTGACATTCTATGTATTGTGTATGAGAAAGTTAGGAGGAGTAATATTTTCTGGAAAAAAATTATACATGTCCATTTAGTGCAGTGGTTTTTCTGCCTCAGCACAACAAAGAGTTTCAATACACTCTCAGCCTCACTAGTTACTCTATTTTTTTTCAATGTTTCTTTAAAAAAATTTTTTATGGTTCTTTTTTAAATTTTATTTTTTAATTGGAGGAAAATTGCTTTAAAATGTTGTGTGGTTTCTGCTGTACAACAATGCCATAATTATACATTCCCTCCCTTGTGAGCCTCCCTCCGCTCCCCTGTCCCACTTCTCTCCATCATCACAGTGCTGGGCTCCCTGTGTTAAACAGCAACTTCTCACCAGCTATCTTTTCACCCATGGTAGTGTGTGTATGTCGATCCTACTTTCTCCATGCATCCCACTCTTTCCTTCCCCCACTGTGTCCAGAAGTCCATTCTCTACCTCTGCGTCTCCATTTCTTTCCTGCAAATAGCTTCGTCAAAGTACTTGGTTTACTACTGAAGAATGGGTGTCCTCTCAGCCTACCTTCAAGCCCACCACAAGAAGGATTCCTGATTCAGCAAAACACAAAATTATCTAGACACTTACTCCTCAACAGAGGTTAATACATACATCAGGACTGTCCAAAAAGTTTTGTCTGTGCTTTCTGTTGATTTAATTCTCTACATGGACAAAGCTTAAAGAAATTAATACCCATTTCCTCTGTGCCAGTCCAGCTTCGTGGGTTCCATTCATTGTCATACTGTGTTTGTGAGCTACATGTGTTTGTGAGCAAGCAGCCCCATTGGGCTTCCTAGGTGGCACTAGTGGTAAAGAATCTGCTTGCCAATGCAGGAGACACGGGGTTCAATCTCTGGGTCGAGAAGAGCCTCTGGAGAAGGAAATGGCAACCCGTTCCAGTATTCTTGCCTGGAGAATCCCATGGACAGAGGAGCCTGGCAGGCTACAGTCTATAGGATCTCCAAAAAGTTGGACACAACAGAGCAACTAACACTTTCACTTTGGAGTCTGCATTTTACAGTATCTCTGGTGATTCCTGAGTGCAATAGAAGTAGGACCAGTACTCAAGCATATTGACTCCTCAGCATTTGCTATTTCCCACTCTGGAAAGATCACCCTTCAGCCAGAGGGCCCCACCATCTCCTGAAAGTGGAAGTTTCCTAAAGCAGGTATGAGAAATCTTCCATGTGGATATCATGCCCCTTACTGAACTCACTGATTTTCTGAAAAATGTTTTGATAATGGTAATAGTAGCTGGGACATTTAGAACGCTCTTAAGAGCAGGGCTTCCCTGGTAGATCAGATGGTTAAAAATCTGCCTGCAATGCAGGAGATCAGGTTTGATCCCTGGGTCAGGAAGATCCCCTAGAGAAGGGAATGGCAACCCACTCCAGTATTCTTGCTTGGAGAATCCCATGGCCAGAGAAGCCTGGCAGGCTACAATCCATGAGGCTGCAGAGAGTTGGACACGATGGAGTGACTAACACTTTAAGTGCAATAGCACTCTGAGTGTTTTACATCTGCTATATCCTCTAGCAGCCTCTGAGGAATAGGCAGCCCCCTGTATCCAGATGCAGTCACCATGGATACAGAGCCCTGACTATGGGACTGGATCATCCGCAGATTTTAGTACCCTCAGTGGGTCTTGGAACCAATCCCCTATGAATACCCAGGGATGACTGTGCTATTTTGTAATCTGTTCTTCCCAGCTAGGAAACCAGGGAAGAACAAGCATTTGAAGAATAGTTTGGTTTCAGAGGCTATGCTTTTATATCTGTACATGACACTGTTTCTGGGAGTCATCTGGCTGAAAAACAAGTAGACAGGTAAGACTTGACGGAACTGATAAGCTTTCCTTTGAAGTTTGCTTAGGGATGCAGAGAGCAGAATGGATCATCAGACAGTGAACAGACAGTTGCTCAGAGGATGTTTCAAAGAGGAGTTCAAGAGGGACACTGTAAACATCGTAACTTCTCTTTAACTTGTTTGTAAAATTTTGTGAGTAGTTAGGGTTCAGGTAAAATAGTTTCAGAAATGAAAATTATTCTTTTATGGATAGAATAAAACATGTAGGACTTCTATGAGGCTTTAAAAACCCAGAAAAGGAAAATTTTCCTCAGGTAAAATTAGTGTGGTCAATCTTATTAGGTTTTTAATTTTCATTGAAACTTAGATAAATAATAAAATACATTATAGCATTAAGTGGGTTGTTAATCTTTATCTCATGTCAACTTTGCTAAAATTTTGCCCTGAGGTTTCCTTCTTGTTTTTTTTATATTCATTTCTTCATGCTGCCAATATTCAATCACTGGATCTGTTCTAGAATGCCTGACTTATCTTTGCATCCCAGGAAATAAGAAGGTCTTGGTATAAAACAGACACTCTGTGTTTATTGAATTGTATTAAGTACTGCAGTACAATTTACCCCATGAAAAAATTATATATATATATATATGTGTGTGTGTGTGTGTGTGTGTCTGTATGCAGGAACTATTCATCAGAGAAGGCTAGCTCTTCAATTTTCAAGTGACGATAGATTATGAGATTAAATGATTGGATAAAAGACTAATTTACTGAATCTAAAATGGAATTTGGTGATCCTCTGGTTCAGAAGTTTGCATGCATGCATGCTCTGTTGCTTCAGTCAAGTCCCACTCTTTGCGAACCCATGGACTATACCCCGCCAGGCTCCTCTGTCCATGGGATTCTCCAGGCAAGAATACTGGAGTAAGTCACCATGCCCTCCTCCAGGGGATCTTCCTGACCCAGGGATTGAACCCATGTCTCCTGTGTCTCCTGCATTGGCAGGCAGGTTTTTTACCACTGTGCCACCTGGGAAGTCAAAGATGGCTCCAGAATTCTTGAAGGCTGTCCTTTCTGTAGCTGATTGAGTTGTCCTTCCAAATCAGGGTTAAGGCCACTGGGCATGGCAATTTCAGAAAAAGAGCAATTTGCTTGCAATATACCTGGCTGGTGGATGGAGACTGGAAGTTAGTTTCTACTGCTGCCAATCTCTTGACCTTCAAAACACAAACACTGATCCTGGGGGGGAAACAATAGTTTGGTGACATTTCCCCTCAAATGGGCCACCGATTAGGGAATCTTATTTATATTATATACATTGAGGGTTTTAAAATACAGAGTATTCAGAGGGACAGAGAGCCCCTTTAATGAAATTGTAGAGGAATCTGCTCTTTTATATGCAAAATATATTTCCCATTTCTGGCCAACATGGATTCTCTTTTTTCATTTTTCATTGCTGGATAGTGTGACAAATTTTATTCTCTTGTAAGAAGTACTACCCACCTTCCTGCATATATAGAAGCATTTCAATTCCATTCCCTCTGCAGGCCACTGGCTGGGTTTATGTTTTCTTTTTTTTTAAAGTACTCAAACTCAAAGAATGTGGCATGAAGAATACCTACTCAGATTAGCCACTGCAAATACAAACAGAGAGGTTCTAAATATTGCATTTGATCACTTTTTCTGTAATTTGCTGTTCATACGGATGCTTTGCATATGTTGATTAAATATGCACTTTCCACTGCCTGGGGAGCCCAAGCCCCTCACAGCAGACCAGTGTTATCTGGTCCCAGGAGATGGCAAAGCTGCAGAGGGGCACTGTCGCACCGACTACCTGCTTCAGCTTGTCTTAGCAACAATGATTGCCATATGTGAAGCTGCAGGAAAACAGATGCTGTTTTTCCATTTGTGAAATCAAGTTGTTGGAAAGTAGTCAGGTTTCCAGTGTACGAAAGCTCATCTAATCAACCTACGGAGACAGTGTGAGCTTTCTCAGAAATATTTGACAACATTCCCTGGTATTGGTAACTAGACATATATGAAATCCTAGTTCCAAAATGCTAATCCTCTCCCCATTCTTGTATTGATCATATCTGTCTTGATGGCTGAATATGGAACCCCAAATTTTATTTTTTTAAGGAATTTTTATAACATAATTTTATTTATTTATTTATTTTTAGCTGTGCTGGGTCTTCGTTGCTGCAAGGTCTTTTTCTCTAGTTGCAGCAAGCAGAGGCTGCTCTTCATCATGCTGGCTTCTCTTGTTGCAGAGCACAGGCTCTAGGTTGCATGGACTTCAGTAGTTGCGGCTCCCGGACTCTATACAAGCTCAATAGTTGTGGCGCATGAGCTTAGTTGCTCCGTGGCACGTGGGATCTTCCTGGACCAGGGATCAAACCTGTGTCTCCTGCACTGGCAGGCAGATTCTTTCCCACTGAGCCACCAAGGAAGCCCATCACTAACTTTCTTAAACAAAGTATATGCATAACCCAGTTTTCACCTGCTAAAAGGGCTTCCAGGCACAGTCTCCAGTTGTAGAGAAGATTTACTGTAGCATCTTATTATATCCTAAGTGTCCAGGATTATGTCTCTCCTGATGACAAGGGACAGCAATATAAGAGATTCATAATCCTTGTTTTATCAATTCAAAAGGAAAATTTCCACAAAATCCCAGTAGGTATTCTGTGATCCACTCCCATCTTACTCTTGCCTGAATCTTAAGGACTTAACATCACTTGCTATTTGTATAACAAAATACTTTACTCTAGCTGCGTGGAAAGCTCCTTTTCATTCATGAAAATTGACCTGCTTCTCAGAGTCTGTGCCCTTAGCAAAGATTAGATGGAAATCTGATGAAGTAGAATGCAGAACATACCATGCCTAGAAGGAAAGAAATAATGGAGCAACATAGTCACTTACAAACCAAACCAATTGTGGATATTAATTTTTCTGCAGTTATTACTATCTGAAGCTTCCCAGGTGATGCAGTGGTAATGAATCTGCCTGCCAATGCAAGAGACACAGGAGATGCAGGTTTGATCCCTGGGTTGGGAAGATCCCCTGGAGGAGGAAAGGGCAACCAGTTCCAGTATTCTTGTCTGGGAAATCCCATGGACAGAGGAGCCTGGTGGGCCACAGACCGTGGGGTCACAGAGTCAGACACAACTGAGTGTGTACACGTGCACACGTGCACTCGTGCACAAACACACACTACTATTTCTAAGTATAGGGAGAAATGTAGACAAAACCTGAATATGAGCAATATAAAGTTCACATCCAGGGAGACTGGCTTCTGAATCCTGTTTTCATCATTCAGTTCAGTTCAGTTGCTCAGTCGTGTCTGACTCTTTGAGACCCCATAAACCGCAGCACGCCAGGCCTCCCTATCCATCACCAACTGCTGGAGTCTACCCAAACCCATGCCCAGTGAATCAGTGATGCCATCCCAAACATCTCATTCTCTGTAGTCCTCTTCTTCTCCTGCCCTCAATTTTCCCCAGCATCAGGTCTTCTCAAATGAGTCAGCTCTTCACATCAGGTGGCCAAAGTATTGGAGTTTCAGCTTCAACATCAGTCCTTCCAATGAACACCCAGGACTGATCTCTTTAGGATGGACTGGTTGGATCTCTTTGCAGTCCATAACTACCTGATTTTATTATAGCTTGAATTAACTCTTCTGTCTATAAAATGTAAGTAATAAAGTTTTGAAAAGTTGTCACAATAAGAAGTACAATAAGCTTTAAGAACTAAAAATCTATAGATTGCCCAGGCATTAATACACTGCCACAAAGCTCAGCTGGGAAAGAATCCACCTGGAATTGTTTGACCTGGTCCTATTCCTGGGTCGGGAAGACCTGCTGGAGAAGAGATAGTCTACCCGCTCTAGTATTCTTGGGCTTCCCCAGTGGCTCAGATGGTAAAGAATCCGCCTGCAAGGTTCGATTCCTGGGTTGGGAAGATCCCTTAGAGAAAGGAGTGGCTACCCACTCCAGTATTCTGGCCTGGAGAATTCCATGAACAGAGGAGCCTGGCAGGCTACAGTCCATGGCGTTGCAAAGAGTCAGACACGAAGAAGCAACTTTCACTTTCACTTTTCCTCATGTTTGTCCTGAACATCGTGGTACCCTGACACAGGAGATGCAACTTCCTGGAAGGTAAATCTCCTTGAGATGACAAAGAAATCAGATGAATGATGACTTCATGATAGCAAAAATATTATGGACACTGACATTTCTATTTGTTCACAAGGCAAAGACAAGTGCCTACTTTGAGTAATTTACAAGTTAGCATTTGAGCTGGGCTTTGAAATATAGAGATTAATCAGATGGGGGTACTTCCCAGAAAAGAAACAGCATTAAGCTTCAGGAGATGGAAGGAGAGTACCAGACATTACAGGGGTGAAGAGTTTTAAGTTAATTTGGCAAGAGAAGGTTGAAATTTAGGGGAAAAACACTGGTAAGTTAAGGCTAGATGAGGAAAGGTCCTGAATGAACGCTATAAGGAATTCAGATGTGACTCAGAGCAGTGGGAGAGGGAGATGGCTTTTTGCAGCTCAGAATCAAAGTCAGAGCTTGCTTTGTACACATCATCTTAGCACTGGAGCATGTAGCACAGTCTGAACCTGCTATGCCCTGGCATTCTCCTCAAATGTTAAAGGAGGAATGACTATGGTAAGGAATCTTGCCATCCAGGAGGAAAGACCAGAAATATGAAATATCATCAGGAAGGTAAAAATGAGTGCCAGCTTATACTGTGTGGTAACCACAATTGTCATTGAACTTTATAGTCTCCAAACCACTTTCACAGTGTTAATCTCAGCCCCTCAGTGAATACTTCCTGAATGAATGAATGAACAATAGACTCTTTGAAGTAAATAAGAAATGTAAGAAATCTGAATTCACATGGGCAGTAAGTGTTGATCTGGGACTCAGGATTTCAAGGTACCTAATCTTCTGCTTTCTACAGGTTTAGATAAGCGGGAATAAAAGGGAAAAGAACTCATGGAGTTCCTCTGCCTTTAAAATCACCTAGTACTATGTGAGGGAAGGAAAAGATAGATTATGTTCAGCTAATCCATGAATTAAATATTTCTCTGAAAAAAGCATTCCTTCAAGCAGATATTTAGTGACCAGGTAGTGTTACTACTGGATGTGACAAAAGTATCTTTCATTAAAGATTTTGGGCACGTGTGTGTGTTCATGTCCAACTCTCTGCAACCCCACATAGATGGGATCATTTCTCAGCCCTCTTGGCAATGCTGAGAGCCACCCAGGAGCCTTCCAATAAATCAACTTTCTGCTTCCATCAGCCAAAACTGCTTTCAGGCTACTAAGAACCCTGAGTGATATGGTAACTTTCATCAATAGATGTTGCAAAACCCTCCAAAGTTTCTGGACCCAGTCAAGTATGATGCCCACGTCAGAGTCTGGGCTCATTATAGCATATGTATCCTTGGACATGTTACTTACTCTGGATGAGCATATTTTATATTGATAAATTGTTCAGAAACAATTTCCATCCCATCTACCCTTATCAAACAAGTAAATGCATGCACAATTACTCTGTCAAAAGTAAAGTGGTGTATGCTATAAAAGGTAAAGGGAGGGACTTCCCTGGTGATCTTGTAGTTAAGACTTCATCTTCCAATACAGAGGGTGTGGGCACAATTCCTGGTCAGGGAACTAAGATCCCATATGCCTCACGGCCAAAAGAAAAACAAAAATTAAAAAGAAGTAATACCGTAGCAGATTCACTAAAGACTTTAAAAATGGTCCACCTAAAAAAATCCTTAAAACGACAACAAAAGAAAGGCAAAGGTACTGTTTGCCCAGATTAATCTCACCAATTGGTGAGAAACTATAAATGCATTGCTTTGGATGTTATTCTAAGTGGGAAAGTTACTTTATTCCTGATTCCTACATTCTACTGTCCTCTTCTGTATTCTCAAGACACAAAGCCTCAATGTTATTCCATGGAAGAGAGAAAATTCTCTTTCTTCCTCCTAGTTTCTCTGAAGGAGGCTAAGAAGTCCTCAGAAAATTACTCAGCCAATCCTCTGTACGATGGAAAGATTAGAGTATCTCTGGGGGCTTGAAACTCAATAGACAAGAGAATCAGAAGTTGGGAGAATAAGGAGCAGAAAGCTTACAACTCATCAGTCTGTTTCCAGGGTGTTGGCAGCCAAGTTCATGACCAGCCACTCATGTCTTGAAGGGAGACAATCACCTCCCTCTAGTACATCTTCTCAGTGCATCTTCTCTCCTCGGGGTTACAACTTCCGGCTCATCACTTAGACAGATGACTGGGATTAGGGTAATAGAAGCCACATGCTGGAGACATGTGTGGTATTGGAGGGTTCAAGTTATTCTGTGGGCAAGTGACACTTGCCTTGGCTTTTGGTCATACTGAGAAATATGAAAACTGGGCTTCCAAATTGATTGGCAGTGGCTCCAAATTGTGCAAGCGCCCAGGCTATGATATGACAGAAGGATGTTTTATTGAGAGGAATAAAAAGACCACAAACATTTTGTGTCTATAACTGGTAAAGGCAAATTACTGCAAGCTTCATCAAAACCCAAAATGTTGCTTGTAGAGACTAGATATCTGAATGTTGTTTTCTGAGCTATTCCTAAAAATAAATAAATAAAAGCCTTTTATTTCTCACTTCTGTTCATTTAGACAAATATTAATGGCCATCTAGCATGAAGCAGGGAATTCCCTGCTCGCTCAGATGGTAGAAAGTTCACCTGCAATGCAGTGGACCCAGGTTTGTTCCCTGGGTTGGGAAGATCTCCTGGAGAAGGGAATGGCAACCCACTCCAGTATTCTTGCCTGGGAAATCCCATGAACAGAGGAGCCTCCCCAGCTATAGTCGGACACAACTGAGCCACTAAGCACAGCACAGCACAAGGGATGCTCAGAAATTCATGGGGAAGGGAATGAACGACTAACAATACACAAACACACAGTATGAAGTGGGCTCTGATGATCTGAAGACCAAACACAGTCTCATTCTCCTGGGATTTATAACATGGAGGATTGCCCTCTGTTGCTATGAAAACTCTACAGAATTAATTCCTACCTCTTATTCCTATCTGAGTAATGGAGAAGATTACCTCCAGCATCTTGTTCTTTCCATCCAATTATCTCTGATTTCAGATGGCAAGGGCTTCCTGGTTGCTCAGTTAGTAAAGAATTTGCCTGCAGTGCAGGAGACCCAGGTTCGATCCTTGGGTTGGGAAGATCACCTGGAGAAGGAAATGGCAAACCACTCCAATATCCTTGCCTGGAAAATCCAATGGGCAGAGGAGCCTGATGGGCTGCAGTCCATGGGTTGCAAAGAGTCGGACATAACTGAGCAACTAACACGTTCAGATGACTGCTTTTGTTTGCTCAGTGTGGAATCCCACATTTACTACCCCAATAGTATGTGCATACAGGGGCAGCCCTGCAGGAATTTTCCAAATGTTTCCTTGTACTTTAGGATACATACATGGTGAACGCAGGCTGAGGCTTTCTATCACCCTGACATCACTGTAACTGTGCGACTAGTCCTGTGTGATACCCAACCATATGACTTTTTAGAGGGTCCACTTGATCTGTCATTCTTTTTCATAATTTTTATTGGCATATAGTTGCTTTACAATGGTATGTTAGTTTCTGCTGTACAGCAAAGTGAATCAGCTTTATGTGTATATATATCCCCCTTTTTTGGATTTCCTTCCCATTTAGGTCACCACAGAGCATTAAGTTGAGTTCCCTGTGCTGTTAGTTCCCTGTTCTCATCAGTTTTCTCTTTTGTACATAGTAGTATGTGAATTCCAATCTCCCAGTTCATCCCAGCCCTGCCTCCCCAGCTTAGTTCTCTATGTCTGCGTCTCTATTTCTGCTTTGCAGATAGGTTCATCTGTACCATTTTTCTAGGTTCCACATATATGTGTTAGTATATGATATTGGTATTTTTCTTTCTGACTTACTGCACTCTGTTTGATCATCTCTAGGTCCATCCATGTCTCTGCAAACGACACAATTCTGTTCCTCTTTTTGGCTGAGGGATACTATTGCCTTTCTCAAGAAGGCTTGCCTGTTTGCCACATTTCTGAAGCAATTTGACATTCTTATTGGTTAATTTTGTAGTAGAGTGACCTTAAGTAAATATATTCTTTATTTGTGTAATTTAAGAGAAACGGGATCTAATACATTAGCAAATCCTGTCAGTTCTACCTTAAAATATATCCTGAAATGAGCACTTTAGTCTCCTCCATCCTTATTACCACAGTCCCAGCTGCTGTAATGGCCTGCCTAAAAATACTGCAATCATCTTGTTCATCTGACTTTCCTGTTCTCCCCCGGTCCCAGCCATATTACAAGTCCATGCTCCACGTGGCTGCCTAAACAGTGTTTGTAAAATGCAACTACATCCTGTCACTTCCCTGCCATCAGTCTTTTCGTGGTATCCCATTAGTGGCGGACCGAATGCTACAAGGTTTGGTAGTGGGAAAGGAGGTGAGAAGGTCAGTCCGGAGTTAGGTTTAGTAAGCCTATTTCTTCCCGCCGGATCCTCACCCACTCCTCACCCAGCTGTTACTTCATTAAGCAAGTCAGGTCCAAGTCAGTAATGCTGAGCTAACTGTTCCTCTACCCAGAACTCTCTTCCCCTAATTCTCAGGCTTTGCTTTCTCACTTCCATCCATTCTGCTCAAACCTCCCTTTCTCAGACCTTTCCCAGCCCTATCACAACACCACCTTCCCATGGCCACGGCCCCTTTATCTTCTGATTCTGTGGTGCTGCTTCATGGAATTTAAAACTGCTGACATGATAAAATCAATTATCTATTCCTGTTTCCTCCACTAGAATGTAAGTCCTGGGAAGGCAGGAATATTACTTTGTTCACTATTGCTTAGAAGAGGGACTCACACAAGGACGGTGTCTCATGAATTCCTTTGGAATGAATGAGTCATTTTACCCTCTCCAAAAATGATGGGATAATCTCAGCAGAAGAGGCACCCAAGGTTCATAAAAGTTAAATCATTTGGCTGTTCAATACCAGACAGATCCGAAGCATAAATTCATTGCCTCCTGATGTCAAAAGCCCTGGCTCATTCCTCTATAGTTCTCTGGATAAATAGTTTGGACGTTTATCCAACAAATACTTATTAAAGAATAGATTCCAAATGTGTTTGAGAAAAACATCTCAATTGAATTTTAATTCTGACATTTAACGTCTAAAGCAAAGAAATAACTTTTACAAATGAGCAGCCTCTCTCATGGACTCTTCAGGATCATTGGTACCAAGAGCTACATCGCTGGTACCAAGGCTCTCTACATCACTGCCTACCCCTTCACCTGTGCTGGTCTTACCATCCTCTGCCCCATGGTCCTGCCCCAAACCATAGCCTTGCATCATAATTGGAAGTGGATATTTTAAGATAAAAGCTGTACCTGGCAAATAAAGAAACACATTTTTTCTAAGTTTAATTAAATAAGTCTGGGCAGCCTTTTTGCAATATGGAGATTAACTGTCAAATTTATGTTAATATGATCTCAGAGAATGAAGCTGCTATAAAAAGTTTCTCCCCTCACCCTTCATTTAAGCTCCTCAGGCTGCCTTCTTGAAGTTTCTTTACATTGATGGTGTCTTATTAAAATACCACTAGGTCAACTCTGCAAGAACAAGACAGTTAAAAATATCTAACAAATCCCAAATGTTGAAGACATCTATACAAATAAACTGAAATCGTATCTATGCTACTGAGAGAAAACTGTCACCATGGTCGAGTTTTCAGCATCTCTTTGGAATCACCCAATGCCAAGCTCTTCTTTATCTGATTAACACAGGATTATAAAGATCTTCTGAGCACTCTCAGTATAATACAAAGAGCCTTTCAATTCTCTGAGCATCCCTTCCCTTTTGTGTGTGTATGTGTGTGAAAAAGATGTGCCATCCAGTTTTTTTATTTTGTGATTTTAGAAAAAAATGCTAACAGTTTGAATCATGATTCCTGTTGTGGGGACTGAGTTAATTAAAAACCTGATGTATACATACAGCTGATCCTACCCACCCTAATGAAGAACATTAATTCTAGGACATGTGTGGCTGTAGTCACATTGCTACAAATTACTGGACTCTTTCCTTTATCTGTTTCCAAGAAAGTCTCCCCCTGTTAGTTAGGAAAAAAGAAAAATATGACGCCTTAGTTCTGGGCAGCATAAATTACACGCATCAATCAGAAAAGCCTAAATTAAAATACACATTTGGCAAACAAATATGAATATGTTGATCTCATCTGTGAATCAAAATGATTTAGTGCCGTGCTGACCGCCCCCCCACCCCCCGCCACTGTTCGACGTGAAGGTCACCGTGAGCAGCTTGCTCTCATTGAGAAATGTTTTCGTGTTTTTTAAGCATGTAATTTTATATATGCCCTGATGTTCCATCTAACTAGCGATTACTATGTAGAGCGACTGATTTATTTTATAAAGAAAATACAGGCTCGTTTTTATTTATGTAATCCAAAACAGATAGCTAAATTAAAATGTTGGGGGAAAAATACAGTGGTTTATAGTTCCTGGGCTGGGGATTCTCCAATGTGTTTATGATACTTTCTAATCTAGCAGAATACTATTTGTGAAATGGGATGCTACACCTTGCCGATATTGAGGGATCATAAATCAGTCCATTCTTATCACCTACTGCATGCATTCTTGGGGCAGGGATAACTGCTTGAGAGATACCCATTACATGGCAGACCTTAAGTAAGGATGATCCGGGGCCTTGCAGACTGTCATTTCTTGACAAGATCTGTAGGCGAAGCAGGCAGATTGAGTCAGGCAGTGATCTCCCTGGACAGAACCATGTTTTATGTTATGACACTTATTTTGAATATTCATGTTGTGTTTTCTTGCTAAGATTTCCTTCTCATAACTACAAACCAGTATGACGATCCCGTCTGTATTAAAGGAGGGGTATGTAATGGTTGCTTTTGATAGGTTGCAACTCAACACTGAGACCCCCCTCATAGCTAAATGGAAGGCAAACAGCACAACTAAGACAAAACTGCACCACATGCATGCTTTGGTCTGCAACAGTCACCGGAGGAACTTGTTAAGTTACAGATTCCTGGGTCTCACTCTCCCCAGTTGTCAAAAAAAATGTATTATTTACTTATATTTTTTGGCTGTGCTGGGTATTTGTTGCTGCAAGAGCTTTCCTCTAGTTGTGGTGAGCAGGGGATACTCTAGTTGTGGCGCACAGATTTCTCACTACCGTAGCTTCTTTTGTTGCAGAGCACAGGCTCTAGGCATGTGGGCTTCCATAGCTGTGGTTCCCAGGCTGTAGAGCACAGGTTCAATAGTTGTGGCACACAGGCTTAGTAGCTACACAGCTTGTGGGATCCTCCCTGATCAGGGATCGAATCCCTGTCTCCTGCTTTGGCAGGTGGATTCTTTACCACTGAGCCAGCAGGGAAGCCCTCCCACAACTTCTAATTCAGTAGATCTGGAAGGAGGCATAGGATCTGCATTTTTCACTTCTTCTTAAATGTTACTCAGAACAAACTTTGAGAAAGACTGATGGGAAGATGAATGGGTGAAAAAGAAGATCAAATTATACATAATCGGTTTGTTCCCAAGCAGTCTGACAGAAGATTATATTAAGAGATTAAATTCTGAGTTGGGATGAGCGATTTATACTGCAGACAGCAGAAAGCTGGGCTCTAGGAGATGTATTAGTATTATGACAGTTGCTTTATATCGAGGTGGATTTTTTGGAAGGCAGGGGTAGTAAGGATTATCAGAAGGGATCTGCTCAGAATAAGGCACCTTTGAGCTACACAACAGCCAAACCTCTCAGAATTTTTTTGATCAAATTCCAATTTGAAACAGTCAGTTCTATTATCCCCACACCATATGGACCAATAGTGTTTGATTCAGGAAATATGATTACAATATTCTTGGGCAAATTCTTAGACAGACTAGGTTTTGCATTCTAGGGTACTGATTAATAAGCATGGGGACTTTTGGAAGAAAGAAACCTGTGAAGGTAGGGTGAACAAATTACTATTATGTTTTACCTATTTCAGAAGGTGACGGGAAAATAGTTCTGTCTGTTTCCTTCTATGATGTCACTGAAAACCACTGAAGTCTTCTGAAAAGTAAAATGATGTGACAAAAAAAATGTTTGAGAAATATTGTATCTTAGGGAGGGGACAGAAAGAATCTAAGTCAGTTCTGCATAGATCCATGTTGATCGTTAAGATGGCCAAGATGGATGGATTGGTTATGCTGCAGTCTGTTCGTTTGGCTCAGATAGGCAGTGCCAAGAGGAACTTGGGTACAATTTTGCTCCGTGCTAATTAGAATTGGTCAAATGGTCCTCTGATGAATTTCCTCCCCTGGATAGAATTTGAGAGGATATACAACAAAAAAGTAATTATCAAGGGGTGCCAATTATCCATAGGGTCATCGACACTAGATCCAGGGATGTAGGACTGACTCTCAAATTCTTAGAAATTTTATTCCCCAACTAAAGCAACCCCATTAAAAGTCCTCTTTGAGTGGGCACACAACCAATAGTGCATATGCTGATAGCATTTTCACATACAAATCTGATAGTTAGGCACGCCATTACCCAATTTACACATGCAAATGCAGTAATTGTGTGCACTGGGTGCTCAGGAAACCTGGCACACACCCAGGATGGAGGCCTTTTCAAAGCATGGCCAACCCACCAAATTCCTCTTCCACAACAACTCAAGCTAGGGTCTTACCTCTGTTATACAAAGTCCCACGGGATTCTGGGAGAAAGGATATATGCTTTGTGGGTTTCCCCAGGGACTGAAACTTTTTATCTCATTTGATGTGGACATGTTTTAAGTTCTCTCTTTTTTTTTTTTCTTCAATTAATGGACTGTAGACTTCCTCTCCTTTGTAGTAATTCACCATGTTGTTTCTCTGCTTTTTAAAAAATCCACTCTAATTAGAAAGTACAAATTCCCTCATTATGACTTATTCTCATCTAGAACCTGAAGTGAGAATGATTATGAATTGTTGTAATAAGCGATTTGCGCTTTTAAAAGAATGGAGATTGCTGTTTACAGCCACGCGCACAAGAGTTTACTCCAAGATGCATTTGATTATTCAAATTTACCAAGCTGCTGCAGAAGCAGGCTTTAACTATTTCCTATGTCTTTGTTTATGGATTTTAAATATTCTGGGTTCTTGTGACTACTCAGGCAGTACCACACAGGCAAGTAATTTTTAAAATAAAATAGGATTGAGTATCCTTGCTTTGCCAGTGTTTCTCAAAGAGAAGTCTAAAAGTCTGACATTGATCATGGCAAGATTTTTAGATTAACCAAAGAAGGTAGCAGAAAAAGCATAGTAAATTCTACCAAAAAATGGAGAAATGCTGATATTTTGAGAGGTAAAATTGTAATTGAAAATGATAACATTTGTGTATTCATTCAGAAAAAAAAATACACTGTGTGTTTACCACGCTCCATAAATTGTTCTGGGTATCCTTTCTCATCTCTCTGAACATTCTGTTTCATCTCTGTCTGACTCTTAACTGATGGGATTCTCCAAATTTCCAGATTTTAGTCCTCAACTTTCTACTTACTTTACTGTCTCTTCATGAGAACTTTTATCTTCATTTCTGACCTCCATACTTATCTCTTTCTCCAAGCTAGACTTCTCTTCTAAATTCCAAATCTGTATTTCCAGAAGCCTTTTCATACACTCAGATGAATACTCCAACATACAGCAATAGTAACAGATCTAAATTGGGATTTATATCTTCCTCAGATTTCATGCTAGAGTTGGCTTTTGGTCCTCTCTGGATCTTCAATTCATGTATGCTATTGGTTCCTGAGTTCAGTAGTGCTACTGTTTAACCCCAGGCTTCCCTTGTGGCTCAGCTGGTAAAGAATTTCCCTGCAATGTGGGAGACCTGGGCTCAATCCCTAGGTTGGGAAGATCCTCTGGAGAAAGGAAAGGCTACCCACTCCAGTATTCTGGCCTGGAAAATTCCATGGACTGTACAGTCTATGGGGTCGCAAAGAGCCAGACACGACTGAGCAACTTTCGCTTCACTTCACTTTACTGTTTAACCTATCATATTATGTACCTTTACGTAATTGTTGTTGTTGTTTAGTTACTAAGTTGTGTCCAATTCTTTGTGACTCCATGGGCTGTAGCCCTCCAGGCTCCTCTGTCCATGGGATTTCTCAGGCAAGAATACTGGAGTGTGTTACCATTTCCTTCTCCAGGGGTTTTTCCAGACCCAGGGATTGAACCTATGTTTCCTGCATTGGCAGGTGGATTCTTTAGCTGAGCCACCAGGGACACCCCAACTTCATATAATAAATTTTGGTAAATAGTTGCCTGTTTCCACATTGGATTGAACATGTCTTAAATTAGGAGTTGTGTTTTATTGACCCTGTCAATGTCCTTTACCCAGTGACCACCAAGAACACCAAGAACACATCCATAGTTGGTCTTATTGCTATTCCAGAGAGAAAGAATACTCCCCATGGGGCACGTTAGAGTACTAGGAATAACTATATATATATATAGTACTAGTATATATATAGAGAGAGAGTATAGTACTCTAACATGGAGAAGGCAATGGCACCCCACTCCAGTACTCTTGCCTGGAAAATCCCATGGACAGAGGAGCCTGGTGGGCTGCAGTCCATGGGGTCGCTGAGGGTCGGACACGACTGAGCGACTCCACTTTCACTTTTCACTTTCATGCATTGGAGAAGGAAATGGCAACCCACTCCGGTGTTCTTGCCTAGAGAATCCCAGGGACGGGGGAGCCTGGTAGGCTGCCGTCTATGGGGTCGCACAGAGTCGGACACAACTGAAGCGACTTAGCAGCAGCAGCAGTACTCTAACATGCCCCTTGGGGAGTATTCTATATATAGATAGATAGATATCACATTTGGGTTTGTCTTAGTTGCTTTGGGGGAGTATTTGGGGAAGCAAATCTTTGTTTTGGATTTGATTCTGGGTTGAAATAGAAGTAATTTTGATGGACAATCTTAAAAGATCTCACCTAAAAGGGGGAAAATAAAGACTGCTGTTAAAGTTGTGATTACTAAAGTATCAGTGCTTACGTATATTAGTCATGAGAGGGGAATGCTTGATAATGATGGGGTTTAAAACTGTTCATGTTGTGTTTGTGTTCAGACATGATTAGGATGTGCTCTTGTTTTTGCCTTGATGCTTCATGGTCACAGAAGTGGCCTGATCCAATATGGGTGTTCTGTGGAATGGCTTATGTCTAACTGGAAAACGTCAATGCCTAGCTTTGAGTGCCTGGCCAGCTCCAGCGGCATCAGAGGATGGATAGTGCCAGGCCAGGTGTCAGCTGTCAGGTCCTGCTTTTCTTTATCAGTCCTCCTTTTAAGTCAGAGGAAGACAGACAGACCATGGGTTATTAATCCATGATATTCAAATTTTCTCCATTGTCAAGACTGTGCTGATCAGGACCAGGAGGGTGTCCAGAGAACACAATCAATCCCTGTACAAGGGTTAATCCATCCTCTTTTATATATTATAGGATGCGTTGTTCAGGCTTCTCTGGTGCATCAGTGGTAATGAATCTGCCTACCAAGCAGGAGATGCAGGTTCAGTCCCTGGGTTAGGAAGATCCCATGCAGAAGGAAATGGCAACCCACTCTAGTATTCTTGCCTGAAGAATTCCATGGAGAGAGGAGCCTGGGGGGCTACAGTCCATGGGGTCACAAAGAGTCAGACACAACTGAAGTGACTTAGCAGCAGCAAAGGTTTAGAAAAGGGTGCTGAAGAATTAGAAAATCAGCTTTATTTCATTGTCTTACATGGAATCTGTCTACTTTTGCAATCACCAGCTTGTTCCAAAGCTTTGATTGGAGATTTCTACTTATGTAGTAAACTACCACACAATTGCACTCATCTCACACTCTAGGAAAGTAATGCTCAAAATTCTCCAAGCCAGGCTTCAGCAATACGTGAACCGTGAACTTCCTGATGTCAAGCTGGTTTTAGAAAAGGCAGAGGAACCAGAGATCAAATTGCCAACATCCGCTGGAACATCGAAAAAGCAAGAGAGCTCCAGAAAAACATCTATTTCTGCTTCATTGACTATGCCAAAGCCTTTGACTCTGTGGATCACAATAAACTGTGGAAAATTCTTCAAGAGATGGGAATACCAGACCACCTGACCTGCCTTTGAGAAACCTGTATGCAGGTCAGAAAGCAACAGTTAGAACTGGACATGGAACAACAGACTGGTTCCAAATAGGAAAAGGAGTACATTAAGGCTATATATTGTCACCCTGCTTATTTAACTTCTATGCAGAGTACATCATGAGAAACTCTGGGCTGGAAGAAGCACAAGCTGGAATCAAGATTGCCGGGAGAAATATCAATAACCTCAGATATGCAGATGACACCACCCTTATGGCAGAAAGTGAAATGGAACTAAAAAGCCTCTTGATGAAAGTGAAAGTGGAGAGTGAAAAAGTTGGCTTAAAGCTCAACATTCAGAAAACGAAGATCATGGCATCTGGTCCCATCACTTCATGGGAAATAGATGGGGAAACAGTGGAAACAGTGTCAGACTTTATTTTTTTGGGCTCCAAAATCACTGCAGATGGTGATTGCAGC
>NW_011494839.1:3306327-3324679 GCF_000754665.1 Bison bison bison | reverse complement strand
AGCATATTCAAAAGCAGAGACATTACTTTGCCAACAAAGGTCCATCTAGTCAAGGCTATTGTTTTTCCAGTGGTCATTTATGGATGTGAGAATTGGACTGTGAAGAAAGCTGAGCACCGAAGAATTGATGCTTTTGAACTGTGGTGTTGGAGAAGACTCTTGAGAGTCCCTTGGACTGCAAGGAGATCCATCCAATCCATTCTGAAGGAGATCAGCCCTGGGATTTCTTTGGAAGGAATGATGCTAAAGCTGAAACTCCAGTACTTTGGCTACCTCATGCGAAGAGTTGACTCATTGGAAAAGACTCTGATGCTGGGAGGGATTGGGGGCAGGGGGAGAAGGGGACGACAGAGGATGAGATGGCTGGATGGCATCACCAACTCGATGAGCGTGAGTTTGAGTGAACTCCGGGAGATGGTGATGGACAGGGAGGCCTGGCGTGCTGCGATTCATGGGGTCGCAAAGAGTCGAACATGACTGAGTGACTGAGCTGAACTGAACTGAGTTGTCACTTATACAGATTTCCTGAGAATCCTCTGTTTAAGATACCTTTATAGAATGAATGTCCATTAGTAAGGAGGAAGCAATGTATGCCTTTGGGCTGGCAAACATTTTCCCAGGGGTTAACAACTTGGAGTTTTACTACTATGTGAGTTGTTAATAGTACCTGCTAGCTTCTTTTTCATCAAGGCTCAAGGGCAATTTGTCTCTGGTGCCTTTTTCAAAAGATCAAATCCATACACTGTGCAGAGACAACTTAGGTGGATGTTTTAGAAAGGCAATTTCTACTTACTGCTGACAAATCTTAGGTGTCATACAAGTCTATTGCATTAATAGTCATATCAGCTTGAAAAGGGGCAGAATATACAATTGAAAGTAATTTCCAAAAGCCTGAGTAATTCTTTTATTGTAGGAGATAACTTGTGCATCCTAGAAAGGATTGGTCTTAATTTTATGAAAGTTAATGATGGAATTTTGGGGCCTTGGAAGTTTAGTATATTATTTAATATTTTGTGAAGTATAATATGGGCCTTCCAGGTAGCGCAGTGGTAAAGAATCCACCTGCCAATGCACAAGACACAGGAGACATGGGTTTGATTCCTGGGTTGAAAAGATCCGTTGGAGGAGGAAATGGCAACCCACTCCAGTATTCTTGCCTGGGAAATCCCATGGACAGAGACCTAGCGGGCTACAGTCCATGGGGTTGAAAGAGTCAGACACAACTAAACACACACACACCCACACACAGTATAATATAATACAGCAAAACACAAGTATATCATATAATATTTTAAAATTAAAAATTAGAAGAAACCCATTGACTTGTACACAAATTTGTCTTTTTCTATAGCTATTGTACCTACTTTAATCATTTATACAGATTATCTTTAATCAAAATAATTATTTTGGAAAAAAAAACAATTTTTTATTCTTCATTACAAGAGAAAACCTGAGAACAAAAGATTGTGAAATTGTTTAGCTATTCTATTACATGAACACTTACTTAAGAAGTCAAAAATTATGTTATTTTATAAAAATATAAATAAATTATTTATATAATTCTATAATTTATACAATAAATTAAATTATTTATATAAATAAATTATATTTATTTTAATGTTTATTTATTTATTTTAATTTGTATAATGTGATTCAAAACTATTTGCATGTTTTGTTAATAAATTACCATTTTAATAAATAAGAGTAAAGTAAAATTAGACTCAACTACCCAATGCTTGTGTCTGTTGCTTGTTTAGAAATTTTATGAGCTTCCAAAGATTACCTATTAATTAACCTAATCATTTTCTTAAAATTGAAATTTAATTAAGTATCTAGAAATTACTAATTTTAGTTAACACCTTAAATCATATGATTTGCAGGATTGTAAGAATTTCATACAATTAAATCTTAAAGAAGTTATTCATCATTATCATTCCATTTAGTTGATTATAATTTAATATATATAATTTTAAATGTTAAACAAGCTATGATAACAGTGACACTCTACTTAATTCACCAAACTAATGTAGGATATTAAAGATGGTTAAATCTTAAGAAATTTACTGTAACATTATTCTTATACAGTAAGCTAATGTTTTTAGTGTCTTTTAATCATACTAATGCACATCTTTTGTCTCAGAAGTAAAGCTTTTTCTTATCTTGTAACTATAGTAACAGAAGCTACCATATAAATATAGATAAATAGAAACACAAAATACATAAAGAGAACACAAAACAAAACACAAAGAGAAACATAGTTAATAACTAATTTTTACTTTCTTTGGGACATTTTAGACTATTTATCTGAACTAAATATTTGAGTGGGTACTGACTTTTTATATCAGTTAACCTTGAATG
Organism: Bison bison bison; assembly: GCF_000754665.1. Lineage (NCBI taxonomy): Eukaryota > Metazoa > Chordata > Mammalia > Artiodactyla > Bovidae > Bison > Bison bison. The sequence continues at coordinate 3,322,321 of NW_011494839.1, read as the reverse complement.
TTTCCTAAAAGAGTTGAAAAAGAAGGAAGAAGAATAGAAAACAAATGAGAGGGATTCAGTTTCATAAAAATATGAGATTACTGCTGTAAAAAGTAATTATATGACACGATTGTCTATGTAGGAAACAACTCCAAAGAATCATCAACAACAAAGGCTGCTGGAACTACTAGGTGATTCTAGCAAGGTTGCAAGATAGAAGATTAATATACAAAAGTAATTACATTTCCTCTGTAAGAAAATTAAGTTTGGATGTAGATAACAGCTTGACATACATGTACACAAGAGAGTGATCTACAACTGGTTTAGACAGAGCTTGACAATTTCATCATAACAATTAAAAAGCTAGCATTTGGGAACTCCCTGGCAGTCCAGTGATTAGGGCTTGGCCCTTTCACAGCTGTGTTCCAGGGTGCAGTCTCTGACTGGGGAACTAAGATCCCACAAACCACATGGTATGGGGCAGGGGGGGAAGCCAGCATTTACTAATCCCTGAATATATATATATATATTTTTTTTTTTTTTAAGAAAAATAAACAACAAAAATCCACAGAGAAAAGCTCGTCCCCTCTGTTAAACAAAGTCATCTTTTAGGCAAAGGAAACAACTTTCTCATAAAAGCATCTTTGCTTTTGGTTCTAAGCTAATGTCAATTAAATAATCTCTTTCCTGTTAAAAACTCCCCAACATGGCCACTGAAATTCCAAAAATTGTCCCTGGTGCTATGGTGACCGTTAAGAGAGAGAGGCGTGTCAGTTAGTATCATGGTGAGAAAACAAGGAGGAAGCAGATGTTTGACCTGAAGGAGGCAGAGCTTTAGGTTGAGAGTATCCCATGGTGGGTGCCTTGTACAGAATGGGTGCTTTGTACATTGTCAGTTCAGTTCAGTTCAATCGCTCAGTCATGTCCAACTCTGTGTGACCCCATAGACGGCAGCCCACCAGGCTCCCCGGTCTCTGGGATTCTCCAGTCAAGAACACTGGAGTGGGCTGCCATTGCCTTCTCCAATGCATGAAAGTGAAAGTGAAGTCGCTCAATCGGACTCTTAGAGACCCCATGGACTACAGCCTACCAGGCTTCTCCGTCCATGGGATTTGCCAGGCAAGAGTACTGGAGTGGGTTGCCATTGCCTTCTCCTGCACTTGATAAGGCAGACAAATACTGAACTGACAACTAAAGCTATGAAATACTGAAGTTGTGTTCTTTTTCTTCTTACTGTTTAAAAGTATTTTCAGGAATTATTCACATCTTATAAGAAAACTTTAGAATTTTTATTCCTATCTACCCTTGAGAAATACTAACTGAAAGCTAATTAAATAAAAATAATATTGCCAGTCACACAAGCTGTGTGAAGACATAGGGAAAGATTGTTTTGTTCATTGAGCTCTAGCCTAGACGGGCAGCAACTGCCTCACACCTTCTTATCAGCAGCAATAAATTGGCAGCCTCAATCCACTGTAATTCTCCTGGGTGAGTGTTGTTGCACATTCGTTAGTTGGATGCACAGAAGTGTAACTGGAGAACTAAGCTGCTATACCAGGCTCAAAAATGGAGAGGCTCTCTTCAGAGATTTTTAACTACTTTATTTTTATTTTGAGAAATATGTCAGGGAAAACTGAGGCTAATAGAAAAGAAGAAAAAGAATTGTATTAAAATAACTGCAATGGTAGCTACATATATTAATACATTTTGCTGTACACCTGAAACTGACACAACATTGTTAATCAACTATACTCTAATATAAAATTTAAAAATTGTTAAAAAAAATGCCAAAGCAAAATAATGCTATGGGGAGAACAATGGGACTCGTATTGGCAGTATAGATGCTCGAGACGGAGTCAGTGAATGAAGCTCACGAGAACTGAATAGGTTTGAGAGACGGCTGTGGAGGTGCTACTAAGAGGCCAAAGAAAGTGTCCAAGTGTTAAGGCAAGCTTAACAATAATTCAGACAACAAGTAGCTTGGAGTTTGTAGAAGTGGTGGCAAGGTCACAACAAGAAATTGTGGCCCACAGAGAAGAATCAGTAGGAGGCTGCCACCATCTGGGTTCACTCACCAGAGCAGCAGGCTCCAGCTACTCAAAGAGCGCTTCTGGGCAGACCTGAGTTGTTCAGACAAAAGTGAGACCAAAGCTGCAAGCCTCACTGTTGGCTGCCTGTGGGTGGGGAGAGCTGGGACTAAAAAGGCAGTGAGAAGACCACTGGGACACCTTGATGGGGTGGCTGCCCTCTACCCACCCCCCCCCATCCCCGGCAGAGATCTGAAGTTATATGAGGATGTTTCTCAGAACATCATGTAAGTAAGTCACTTTTAAACACAACTAAGCAATAGGTGATCCAGTGAAGTGAAAGTTGCTCAGTCGTGTCCGACTCTTTGCAACCCCATGGACTGTACAGTCCATGGAATTCTCCAGGCCAGAATACTGGAGTGGGTAGCCTTTCCCTTCTCTAGAGGATCTTCCCAATCCAGGGGTCAAACCCAGGTCTCCTGCATTGCAGGTGGATTCTTTACCAGCTGAGCCTCAAAGGAAGCCCGAACCTAAGTGTACTCATCTTAAAAATGGAGATAAAAATAGCTACCTTACAGGCTTTAACAAAAAAATGTAAACAACAACCCTGGTAGTAGTCACTACATCATCAGTGTTAGCATTTTTATATTATATTAAGCTTCCCAGTGGGAGCCCAGGTGGAACATACTTACAGTGACTTGCTGGTTAAAAAATGAATGAAGTCAGAAAGAGAAAAACAAATATCATATATTAATGTATATATGTGGAATCTAGAAAATGGTATAGATACTTGCAAAACAGAAGTAGAGACACAGATATAGAGAACAAATGTATAGACCAAGAGAAAAAAGAGGGTGGGTGGGGTGAATTGGGAGATTGGTGTTGATATACATACACTATTGATACTATGTATTATGTATCAACGGTCCCTCCAGTCAAAGCTATGGTTTTTCCAGTAGTCATGTACGGGTGCGAGAGTAGGATTATAAAGAAAGCTGAGCACAGAAGAACTGATGCTTTCGAACTGTGGTGTTGGATAAGACTCTTGAGAGTCTCTTGGACAGCCAGGAGATCAGTCAATCTTAAAGGAAATCAGTCCTAAATATTCATTGGAAGGACTGATGCTGAAGTTGAAACTCCAATACTTTAGCCACCTGATGCGAAGAACTGACTCATTGGCAAAGACCCTGATGCTGGGAAAGATTGAAGGCAGGAGGATAAAGGGACGACAGAGGATGAGATAGTTGGATGGCATCACCGACGGACATGAGTTTGAACAAGCTCCGGGAGTTGGTGATGGACAGGGAAGCCTGGCGTGCTGCAATCCAGGGGGTCCCGAAGAATCCAACACAAATGGGCAACTGAACTGAATCAAACTGATACTATGTATAAGATAGAAAACTAGTGAGAACATGCTGTATAGCTGAGGGAATTCTACTAAATGCTCTGTGGTGACCTTTCCTTTGGGAAGGAAATCCCAAAAAGAAATAGCTGATTCACTTTGCTATGCAGTAGAGGCTGACACAACATTGTAAAGTAACTATATTCCAATAAAAATTTAAGAATGAGTTTACCCTATTTTTCTGGCCTCATTTGACTTTATTTCCCTATTTTGGTTTCTTTATTTTTATCCTTATTCTTATAGATTAAGTAAATATCAAATTAAGAGTTAAATATTATTTTAAAAATATTGAACCCAAATTGCAGATGGTAAATTTAATAAACTAAGTAGATAAGATTCTGATTTCTTATTTTCCTTAAAAAAAAAAGAAAGAAAGAAATGTAGATTGTGTTTTGGCTTCAAAAAGTGAGATCCTGCAGTTGAAACATGATAGAAATAGCCTTTAAAAGCTAAATGAAATGAATAGTCTTGCAAAGGGAATAAAGGCGGAATTTTTCACAAGTCCCTGGAAACCAGCAAAAAAGCATCAGAACTGTTGTTTGCAGTAATAATTGTGATTACTTAGTTAAAATATCCTGTACAAGAAGCTTTCTATGTTTTTTGCTCCTCTACAAGGAAAATTAAAACAGAACACATAGCATTGGGGCCAGTTTGTTTCCAAAGAAGTCAATTATTAATATAGTATTTAGTATTTAATGAACTAAGCCCGTGTATGTGGAATGCTGCAAAGAGATTGCCATACCAGCAGAGAACAGGTGTTGAGGTAAGCTTTGTGCGTATGTTTACCAGCTGATTAGTACCCATTAAAATGATAATAATCTAATAAAAAATTACTTTATATCTAGTGGAAGTGGAAAGTCCCCTGTGTGTTGGAAAATAATTTTACTCCCTTTGCCATGGCAGTGGTGAGAATCCACACCCAAAGCAGCCGGAATATTCTCAATTTCTATACCTTAGACTTTTCTCTTTAAGCATCCCTTTCTCCATACGTGTGGTTCAGGCGGTTAGGGCAGTTCACTTTCTTATGGTTTCAAGGGACAGGCAAACATGTATCCATTCACCACCATCCTCTCTGGTAATGGGAGAAAAATAGGAACCTTAGTAAATGATAGTGCTCTGTCTGCAATAAGACATTGGATGGAGCTATGGGTGTCCTGAAGCACCATCCTGAGCCTTGGTTGTCCCAGAGAGCCTTGAGTGGCTGCTAAAGCAGCTCTTAGTGTCCCCTGAACTGGTAGTCCCTGGGGAAGTCCCTGATTTCAGGCTAGTCATACTCAAAACTGTGATGAATACCAAGTCCCATCGTCCCCAGCCTCAATTCCTACCATTTCTCTTCATGACATGTCTACCTATTCTGTCTCAACTGAGCCTGACACACTTTACTTTTGTTCTACCAAAAGCTGAGCTCAAGAAATTTTTAGGAATTTAGCTACATACACTACAGAGTAGAGACTGAAAACTAAGAGTTATTTGCAGTGTGACCAGAATCAAATCCTTCCAAGATAACCAAAAGGCTCACAAAGTCCAAGAACAAACTTATAGTTACCGGAGGGGAAGGGTTAGTTAGGGACTTTAGGATCAATTTCTATTTCTATATTTAAAATGGATAACCAATAAGGTCCAACTGTAGATCACAGGGAGCTCTGCTCAATATTATGTAACAACCTAAACGGGAAAAGAATGTGAAAAAGAACAGATATACGTATATGTATATCTGAATTACTTTGCTGTATACCTGAAACTGGGCTTCCCAGGTAGCTCAGTGGTAAAGAATCTGCATGCAGTGCAAGTGACCTGGGTTTGATTCCTGGGTTAGGAAGATCCCCTGGAGGAGGGCATGCCAACCCATTCTAGTATTCTTGCCTGGAGCGTTCCACGGACAGAGGAGTGTGGCAGGCTACAGTTCATAGGGTCGCAAAGAATTGGACACGACTCAAGCCACTAAGTAGCGACAGCATACTTGAAAGTATCACAACATAGTTAATAAACTATGTGCATGCTCATTGGCAGTCCTACGATCTCCTTAAAGATAGAGTATGTCTCCTTTGGGAAATTTGGAGAAAGTGATAGGATTTAGTACAAATAGGTTGAGTTTAGGGTAACTAATCTAGATTGGAAGACTAATTGGCACAAGTGCTTTATGGATAATATGTGGAAAGAAGTAAGGAGGGGTTTTTCTCAAGTCCACTGGGTTTATTGGAGTGATTACTTCACTGATTCATAAGAGGTCAGAGGAAGAGTAAGGAACAGAGAACATCCTTCCAGACTGTAGTGCCAGGGTCCAGCCAAGGTGGATCCAGGGAATTCCAAGCGGGGACCGCATCGGCGAGGATCAGGAAACAATTGCTTAATTAAACGTTAATTAAGGATATAAAGAGTGGTTAAATAAGGATAGCTCAGTGAGGCAATTCAGTGGAGAAAAGAGGCTGAATAACTTGGTTTACGTGGAAAGCTAATAAAATTCCAAAATAAGGAATTTGCGTCACCTACGTAGGCTGCAGGCGTCCTCCCATTCTCCCGAAGGAGAGGAGACACTAAGGCCTCCCTGGTCAGATCTTAAAAGCTCAGGCAAAATTAGTAGGCTTGACGAGCCTCCACGCCCCAGATGGAAATTCAGCCAGAAGGTGAGAGAGAGAACAACATGGGGAGACCAAGTTTCGGTGAACAAAGCCCGCACTTTATTTTCCAAAGTAGTTTTTATACCTTAAGTTATGCATAGAGGATAATGGAGGAAGGGGTAGAGTCATGCAGTAAGCCAGGCTTTCTTCCTGCAAATTTATCATATGCAAAAGTTTAGGTGATTTACATCATCTTCTGGCCGGAGGCCTGTTAACATTTTAAGACCCTTTCTTCAGAAAACTTATTTTTCTCTAAAGGTGATTATTCTAAAGTCAGGCGCCACCCTCCGAAAGCATTAGATAAAGTTGCATTCTTATAGGGCAAAGATGTGGTGGGCTATAACAAGAAAAAGAATTAACTCAAGGGTCCAAGGTTACAAACATTAAAGCTACTACTTACATTCCTATACACCAATTATATTAATCAATACACTGCCAGGGACACAGTAGGTAAGGGATATGGAAACTTAGCAGCAAACATTGGCCCAAGAAGTGAAAAACCCTTCACCAATACAATTTCTAATCAATCTTTTAACTGCTCAAAGGAATCTGTATTCAGACAGTTTAGAACATCTCATGCATCTCACGGTTGTGAACTAAAACACTCTTGTCACACCCAGGAACTTTATTAACTGGAACTGTAATTTAACTCTTTTTCAGAGAGAGGTGGTGGGGGACAGCCCCCCCCCCATAAAGTCAGAGGTGTAGGTGAGAGCACAAAGCAGTAAAGTAGTCAGACTCTGGTTTTGGGGGTAGATGCTCGAGAATTTCCAGGGGGACTCCTGAGGCTCAATACCGCCTTTGTGTATGCTGAGCCTCCTTCCTCATGACCTTTGCCACGGGCGGAGTTCCTCATGCTGGCTCCCAGCACTCTAGGAGCTCTCCTTGAGCCTAGGGAGAGCCAGGAAACCTGTGCTCCTCCTCAGTGCAAAGTAAGGACCTGGCCAGGTGGCTACAAATTAAAAAATTAGTGGGAATAGCTGACTATGTGATGCTAGCCCTTTATTCAAGTCCAAGCCACCCATAGGCTACACCATGGTTGGTTCCTCAAGGAATATAGAGCTGTGACTCCTAGGACGTGAACACTTTGGGGTCCATATTGCTAACTCAGTGACCTGACTTACTACTGGTGGCTGGATCTCTTGGACTTCCCAATGTGTGGACACGAATTCTGATTTCTCAGGCCTTAACATCCTGCCCAGCTTTTGATCTTGTCCATTTTTTCTTGTAGCAACATCTTTGTGGTTGTAGGCAGTTTAGGTAGGCTCACTCTACTCTGGCTTCAGAACCCTTCAGAAGAAGAAGCGCTATACAGACACAACATAGATTTGTCTTCCTGGCTTAACAACAAGGCTTTGGACAAGTTTTGGAGACAAGTTGAGTATCACAGTGGCTATCATTAATGCTGAGTACTGTATTTTCCATAATTTGGCTGCTAGAGGTGGTAGAAGAGGGACCCTGGGACTTCCAGGAACTAAGAGTGACTCTGAAATGCAAGACTGTAAGGGACACCCCCTTTTCTTTGGTCCTGGAAGCCAACAGGTGCTGGTGCTGGGATCAGAGGACAGAATATCATGATGGTGAGCACTTCCCGTTAGAAGGGTCAGGCTGTTATCACAATTCTAGTGAAACCTAGAAGTCAGCTGTCCCCTCTACCAGACTTCTTGGGATAGGACTTTGTATAATAGCTCCATGCAGTTTTCATAAGGAATTCACCAGCCCACAGATCCATAGTGAGCAATGTGGAATTTTCTGTAGGTTTAACCCGGGAAATAGAAGAGAAGACTACACAAATGTCAACACTGTATCATTTAAAAATGCTCATGGGATATGTTTGTTTTCCAGACTTTCTTCCAAATTTTCGTCTCCCTAACTGGGACCCAGAGTAGTTTTCTTCTCTTCTTTCATCACACAGTACCCAGAACCTTCTGCCGGGTTCCCCTCCTCCCTTTATTAATGACACAGTTACTGAGACCAGTCTCTCTTAGGGGGCAATGGTGAGTTATACAAAAACAAAGCAACAAAATACTTCTATTACACCAGCGTAAAATCCTTAATGAGAGGTGACCACTGCCATGTCCCTGGTACCTTGTATCCTCTTCTGCAGCCTTTGGAGGTAGGAATTACTCTCTATAGCTGGTAGGTAACTAAAGTTTAGGAAGCTTCACAGTGAATTTGCGAAAAGAGATGACATAAACCCAAATTATATAACTCCAAGTCAGGGTTATTTATTTTTGAACCACACAAGGAACAAGACATTCTTGGATACTTAACCTCTAGGGTAAAGGAAGAGATTGTTGCCCTTTCATTATAATCCTAATCACAAAAGGATAACAAATTTTGTCAAGAATGAGGTTAGAGGCCTTGATTAAATCCAGCTATCTGCTTTCTGGAAAGGGTGTGTTCTAAGAAAGGAAGTAACCAAGCCAAAGGAAACCAGGGACTCTGAGTTAAGAAAGAAAAGGAGAGCCCTCACACAGCATATTTCTGTATAATTTTGTTATTTTGTTCAACTCATTTTGTCAGCAGGGGTTCTCTTTGACTATGAAAGAGAAGAAGAAAATCTTTTCTTAACAATAATATACACTTGCCATGAGAGAGATGAAGCAGAAGATTAAGCAAGAAACTCAGCTATTTTATTGCCCTAAGGCATTATTCATTTCCCTGACACATTATGTTTTTAATTAAAATTGCATGTGAGTTAATTAAAATATTCACTCAGGCACTTTCCCACACCCCCGCCTCTTGCATGGGTTCCTTGTTCCTCTTGAAGCTTTTTGGTAAAATTCAGTTTCATTTTAACTTTGCTGCCTTTATTGGCTACAGCTTTACCAGAGAGTCTATATACAAAGTTAACTGAAAAAAAAATCTAATTTACAAAATTCATTCTGAAGTGGCCAGGGGAAAGGGAAGTGGCCAGAGGTGGAATTGTTATGGCTTAGACATTTCTTCCTGCTTACTTAATCAAAAACATGAAGTTGGCATTGATATAAAGCATATTAAAAAGGGATCCTTTGATTTTTCTTGTGATAGACATGTTTATCCATCTGTAGTCCTTTGTTCTGGAAATAATCATCATTGATGGCCCCTATGGTTGTGTAACCAGAGCTTTCTCTGTTTACAGCTGATAGATTCACCTTTGGTAGACATTTATCTATTGAAACCTATCAATTGACAAGCCAGTTACTCTGAGTAACTCTGAGAGACAGGCTCCCTCTTAAAAAGGTTGATATAGAGACACAAAGACCTTGGTCACCGGTGGCATCTCTGTGGTTGGTTGGTTCATTTGCAAACATGAAATTGACTGAAAGGAAGAATAGAAAGAATCAGAGAGGGTTGTAGCCACATGGCTTCTGAGCTGGACAAGACAGAACCTCGAGTTTCTTCCCATGCCAATACCCATGAGGAGTGTCAGTATTCTCGAGATTTTCTTTTTTGTGGGGGAAGGATGTTCTTTTGCTTGTTTGTTTTATAATAAATCCCTCATTTTTAGGGTCAGCTAAAATGAATTTTGGATCCTTGTAAACAATGAGCTTTGCCTAAAATATCCATGCTTCACAACTCCATATATCCCTAAGTAGCCCTGATAGAGATAATATTAAAAATCAAAATCAAAATGAGTAGAAAGAAGCCATTATGAAGATCCACTGACAAAATAAAGTTCAGATCTGAGAAGAATATATTTTAACAACCACAGAATCCCTTGTGAAGATTTTGGGGAAATTTTATTTTTCTGTGTTTTTTTTCCACCTCCAGTGATGTTTCATCACCTCAACAACGTGTCCCTGAGATCCTAGTGCCCGGGGGCAGCTGCCTGGCTGACAAATTTGCTCATTTTCCCTGCTACCTAGATAAAGGCGCCGTGTCTTTCTCCACGATCAGATTTCTAATACCAGCATTAACCCAGCTGGATGTGGTTGTTGTTCAGCTACTAAGTCGTGTCTGACTCTCTGCGACCCCGTGGACTGCAGCACTCCAGGCTCCCCTGGCTCACACTGTCTCCAGGAGTTTGCTCAGATTCATGTCCCTTGAGTCGGTGATGCTATCTAACCATCTCATCCTCTGCTACCCTCTTCTCCTTTTCATTTCCATCTTTCCCAGCATCAGGGTCTTTTCCAATACATATATCTCCCACCTCTTGGACCCGCCTCCCACCCTACCTCCCAACTCATCGCTCTGGGTCAGAGCACTGAGCTGAGCTCCCTGTGCTATACCTCATGTTCCCGCTAGCTACCTACTTTACACGTGGTAACATATATATGTCAATCCTAATCTCCCAATTTGTCCCACCCTCTCCTTCCCCTTCCCCCCTGCTCATGTCCATATGTACATTCTCTACATCTATGTCTCTATTCCTGCCCTGCAAATAGGGAGCCTCCTCATCAAGAAAGTATGTACTGTTATTTCTTTTATCTTAAAATCTTTGCTTGATTCTTCTTTCCTCTTTAGCTACCATGCCTTCATTCTTCTTCCCTAACTGATGAACTTCTTGATGAAATTTACTGAATTATTGCTTCCTGTTCTTACCAAACTAGTGTGTCCTTTTCCTCTTATTCCCTCTTGAATCAACTCTGATCAGGCTTTGGTCCCCACCCACTCCATCAAAACTCTTCTTATCAAGTCTCCAATAACCTTTATGGGCTTCCCAGGTTGCGCTAGTGGTAAAATAATCTGCATGACAATGCAGAAGACTTAAGAGATGTGCGTTCAATCCCTGCATCAGGAAGATCCCTTGGAGGAGGAAATGGCACCCCACTCCAGCATTCTTGTGGGGAGAATCCCAAGGACAGAGGAGCTTGCTGGGCTACAGTCCATGGGGTCACAAACAGTCGGATACTACTGAGCACTTGAGCACACAATAACTTTTACATTTCTAAACCCAATAACCGGTTTTGAGTCCTTATATACTTGACTAATCAGCAGCAGTTACCAGAGTTGAGAACTTCTTTCTCTGTGATACACTTGAAGCATTTTGCTTCTAGGACATCATACTCTCTTGGTTTTAACAACCTACTAGATACTTCTCAATCTTCTTTGTTGCTGCTGCTTCTTCTCTATGACCTCTTAATGTTGTGGTTCCCCATATTTCTGTCTTTTCTTATTACTCTATAGTCCCACCCAGGTGATGGCATTGAATCTCATGTTTTAAAATGTAATTTCTATGCAAAAAACTCCAAAATTTATATCTCTAACTCAGATATTTCTTCTGAGGTTCCTATGTTCCCCTGCCCACTTGGTATCTTCATTTGAATATCTATTGGAAATCGCATAGTTCAAACTAAAACTCTGCTCGTGATATTCTTCCCACTAATCTGCCTTGTCCATAGCTTTCTCTGTCTTGCTGAAGAGCAGCTTTACCCTTCCTGTGTCTCAGTCCCAAACTTTCTAGTTAATTAAGATTCCTCTTTATCTCTCTTTCATGCTCATAATCATTATTTTATATGATTCTGTGTCCTTTACCTTGAAAATATTTACCTGAATCTAATCACTTTTTGCTGTCTCTCTTGCACCACACTTGCCCATTGATTATGAACACTGCAAGGACCTTTTAACTAGGCTTCTCTGTTTCCCAGTTTGTGTCTCTACTGTCCATTCACAACACAGCAGCAAAAGTATTTCTTTTAAAATGTAAGTCATATCATATCATTCTGTTACAAATCCTGCAATGGCTCTCTACTTTGCTCAGAGTAGAAGCCAAAGTCCTGGTGATTTGGCTAACAAGGGCCTCACAGAGCTCACTTAGACCTACGCACAGTGACTCTGCTGATCCTTCCGAATGCCAAGAACATCCTCTGTTCCTTCAGCTTTCCTCTTAGATATCCACACGCTATATCCTTTACCTCATTTTGAATAAGGTCCCACCCTTACCACCTAGGGCTCCCCAGGTGGCACTAGTGGTAAAGAACCTGCCTGCCAATGCAGCAGATGTAAGAGATGAGGGTTCGATCCCTAGGTTAGGAAGATCCCCTGGAGGAGGGTATGGCAACCCACTCCAGTATTCTTAACTGAAAACTGGACAGAATAACTTAGCGGGCCCCTGTCCCTAGGGTGGCTAAGAGTCGGACATAACTGAATCGACATAGCATGCACACATGCTTATCACCTATTTAAAAAAAATGTAACCTCTATCCTGATGTCTTGTAACCTGCTCAATTTTGTTTTCTACAGAGCTGCTTATCATCTTCTAACATATGATTGATGTTTTTATTATTTGTTTATCCTCTTTTTATTTTATTGGCTTGTTTCCCACATGTGCAAATGTAATCTCCCTCTAAAATTAGGGGGTTTGAGTGGTTTTTGCACTAATATTTCCATGCATCCCAAACAGTATACCTGGCATATAGTAGGTTCACAATCAATATTTGTTGACTGACTGGATGAATGAAGGCTTCTAAGCTAAGGAGGGCAGATCAAAGACTGGGGAGGCAAAGATGAGCATAATTTACATGGAGGAGTATAAGATGAAGAGTTCCAAAAACCTAAATATGGACACTCTTAAATCTTCCATCTAATACTAAATGTGACATGTAGAGGGGTAAGACTCCATGAAGCTGGGGAAACAGCAAATGCCAGGGAAAGAATAATTACTTGAGCGCTGCAAGCTATAAAGCCACTCAAGCTTGAACATGATAGTCCCGATGGCCAGAGTGCAGAGACTTCCTTGAACACCAAGTGCACTCAGTAAAGCTTCCGTCAAGATCATGACCTAGGAGTTTAGTACCAAACTTCACCATGAGGAAAGGCTATTCAAGACCTGCCTAAAAAAGAAAAAAAAAAAAAAAACACCTTAAAACTCTCAAGCTAATCTATAACTAAAGCCACTCTCTGTAAGACAAATCAACACTCTAAAGAAAGACAACAGAATCCATACACATAATCCAAACAATGAAAACAAGAAAACTCAAACACTGGCTATTGTAACATTTAGAATATCTATCATCTAATTTTTAATAGGTACCACACTTGAAAAGAAGTAGGAAAATGTAACTCATAACCATGAGCAAAATAACTAGTTGAAGGCAAAACGTGTAAAAGAGAAAAACTGTCTTTGGTGCTTTCTTCCTGCACATTCAGTGGAATCCCAAGATCTCAAGCCTTTCCAAACTTGTAACACGCATCCCAACTTTAAGGTGCTCAGAGCTCCACACTATCGTGTCCTTTCTTCTTTCTCTATATCCAACTGTGCCCACTTGATTTATCTTTATATTATTCTTTTTAGCTGATGTTCTCTCTCCTTTATGTATCAAGATCGCATCTAGCTAAAACATGAGTATTGTAATGAGGAAAGGCTAAAGCTGTAAAATCTCCCCTCCCCATGACTATGTGGGGCTTCTCCTCACCACCCTATGGTATTATTGTCTTATTCTAAATTGTAAGAACTTTATTTGAATAACAGAAGAGGTAATTGGGTAGAAAAGATAACTTTGGATGTTGGAAACTCATGGAACCACCTATTGATGAGGTGTAAGTGTATAATATACTTTGAGTTTCATATCTGGGAGCCAAACCGGTCATGATTACTATTATTGAGACACAAGACCAGAAACAGACAGGCTGTGACGGTGATGAGATGCAGAATCACCAAATATTGGCCAGATTTCCCTAATTTTCTCCTGCCTTTGGTTGAGATGATGGTGCCAGATGAGACTGGCATAGCATGAATCTAACAAAAAGATATCAAATGGCCCCAGTGAGGAATGAAGTGGATGAAAGATTCAAGGAGTTAAAACCTGACAGGAAAACATCATTATTGCCAAATAAAAGAAAAAATTTCGTAGAAAACTGTTCAGTGAGCACTGGTAACTCTCAGTTTAAGACCCTGCTGGATATTGATACAGAGGGACTCAACCTCTGCACCTCAACCTTTTGACTTATCCTTGGAATGATCGGTTTATTTGGAAACATTGATTGTTGTTGCTAAACATTTACCAAAATGTTTAGCTTAACCTAAAATATGTTAATATAGTTCTCTCACAGAATAAGATAACTACCTAATTTTGTAGAAAAATTACCAGCATTTCTTTTTTTTTTTTTTGATGATTTAAACTCAGCAGGCATCTCACCTCAGAAATAGCAAGGCATTATTTAATTCCAGAAGTTCTTTAGTGTGACATTTTAGGCATTTTGAAAAGTGCATAAAAGATAAGGTTACCCGACAGTAGGGCTTTTCACAGCATCATTGCACTGATAACAACCAGAGTTATTTCATTCGGATGAAACCATTTGATTATGGTGTTAGGAATCAAATGATATTGTATTTGGAGCCATTTGTGTATCCTATTTATTTCAGCATAATACATATTTATTGGTGTTTTATTCACAATGTAAGTCACATGTTAATAACAGTTTAAGAGACTTTAGAGTGTTACCTTTTCAACAAGTTCATGAGTAATTCCACAAGGTACACATATTCATGAAGAACTCCTAATCACACATAAAAAGCAGCATTTCTTCCACCACTGAACGAATACTTGTATGATATAATCCCCTTTCTAGGGTTGCCAGGTTTAGCAAATTAAAATATAGGATACTAAGTTAAATTTGAATTTCAGATAGACATGAATAAATTTTTATTATAAGCAGGTCTCGTACAGTATTGGGGTCACACTTATACTAACAGTTATTTATTGTTTTTCTAAATTTTAAATTTAACTCGGCATTCTGTATTTTATCTGAGAATCCTGCCCCTTTGTGAAAGATGGACTTGTTAATTAGTTTTAAAAATATTCAACCACAGATATTTAAAGCTGCTGCTGCTAAGTTGTTTCAGTCGTATCCGACTCTGTGCAACCCCATAGATGGCAGCCCACCAGGCTCCCCGTCCCTGGGATTCTCCAGGCAAGAACACTGGAGTGGGTTGCCATTTCCTTCTCCAATGCATGAAAGTGAAAAGTGAAAGTGAAGTCGCCCAGTCGTGTCCGACTCCTAGCGACCCCCTGGACTGCAGCCCACCAGGCCCCTCCATCCATGGGATTTTCCAGGCAAGAGTACTGGAGTGGGATGCCATTGCCTTCTCCAATATTTCAAGCTAGTACAGGCCATAAAGAAATTTCCCTTCAGTAATGAGACATTTGGTTTAGTTGCTCAGTCATATACCACTCTTGCACCCCATAGACTGTAGCCTGCCAGGCTCCTCAGTCCATAGAATTCTCCAGGCAAGATTACTGGAGTGGGTTGTCATTTCCTCCTTCAGGGGATTTTCCTGACCCAGGGATCAAACCTGGGTCTCCTTCATTGCAGGCAGATTCTTTACCAATGGATCCACGAGGAAAGGTCTTTAGAGATGGCTTAAGCTATTAACTCTCCACTCCCAACAAAGTCCCTGCCCTCTGGGTCTTGGATGTTGCCAAAGAAAGCTGGGTGACAGCCCTTTCCTATAAATTAGATCTAGTGAATTACATTGTGTGGAGAAAACTATGGGTGTAAAAATTTTTTTTAGATCTTGATTTAGAACTACATTAGCCCTCTGGGAAGTTTAATTATTTAAAAAAATGATTGGCTGGTGTTGCCCAGCCCATAAGATTGGGTTGTAGAAAACCACAACTGAGCCCCTGATAGGAAACCCACCATCAACACTGATGGAAGCTGGCCTGAAGTTTTAACTCCCCTGACAGAGCCAAGGTACAAAAGGGGGTTGGATGCAGGTTCTGGTTTGTCTTGACACAATCTCCCCTGGACTGTGTGAATTCTCAGGATCTTCACTAATAAGAGCAAGGGATGAATTGAGAATAACTCCCTACTAAGGCTTCATCTTGGTGCCCAGCAACACAGGCAGGCTGCCACTAACAGCCAAAGGATGGTGCTAATGGCAGTTCAAGACCTGAAGGTTGAACCAATGGGAGGCTGGTCTAGAATTCTTGCCCTTTCTTCCCATGCCTAATTTTGTCCCCAGGGCTCATCCCCACTTCGTATTTCCACTGAGAGGGTTTGGCTAGGAGTTACAGGTGAGGAGACACAGACCACACCTG
>NW_011494839.1:3301245-3306173 GCF_000754665.1 Bison bison bison | reverse complement strand
CAATGCCATCTTCCTCTGTGTGTGCTTTGTTCATGATTTGTGTGCCTCTTGCCAACGGAGTTCATAAACTAAAGATTAATGAGAGGAAGAGGCAACCCACTGGGGACAAAACATTAGTAAAAGCAGGAAGATCTTTTGCTTTTTCGGAGCTGGAATAACCAGGAGGATTCATCATTGTTGCAGCCGACTTTGGGGTCCAGCCAAGCCAGAGGCACTGGCTACAAGCACGTTTGGCTCCATCTCCCCCTCTGCCAACCCCAGTGTCCCAGAAATCCTACCGCCACTGCACAAGTCACTGCCAGACAGAAAGACAATAGTAGTTCTCCTTTTTCCTCCCTCTTTGCTATTTTTAGAGAAATCTGAATAACAACCTCTTTCCCTCATTTATTATTCTTGATGAATAGTAAATTATTCTAATAGCATTGACTGTTCTATTCATTTATTATTTGAGGATGATTAGAAGTGAATAGCTATTATAAAGCCTCACCAGTTCCAAAAATTAGGCTGTAGAATTTTGTGTTTCCTTTTGGCTCTGAGTAATTATCTCTTATTGCTTCCCTAATTCTGTCTCTCACACACACACCTCTTCTTTCCCAGTCATGGTCTGTTTAGACTCCAGAATCAGGATGCCCAGTACTTAGAAGTTTATCCAGAGAGGTGATGAATGAGCCTCTGAAATGTGATCTCATACTGTGATCTCATGTATCCCAGACATTCATGGTGCAGGGGTAAAGAATCTGCCTGCCCATGCAGGAGACACAAGAGAATTGGGTTTGATTCCTGGAGGAGGAAATGGCAGCCCACTCCAGTATTCTTGCCTGGGAAATTCCAAACTTCTATATAACCTGGCTCCTCCCCTCATCTCTTCAGAGCAGTTCTCTCAGGGTTACTTGAGATGCTGCCTTCTGGGATTAGCTTCTAAAAATTTCCACCAAATAATCATAACTCAACTTTTAGGTTGTGGGTATTTTTTACGTTGACAGCTCCATTCACAGTCAGTCACTGTCATGAATAAGAATAGATTCAGGTTTTTATAGGGCTTCATGCTTACATAATTTGGGGGATCTCCATAAAAAAAGAATAAAAATTACAAATACTAATATACTTACAAAAGAGAATGTTTTGGGGGTGATAGTGTAAATGGCGAAATAAGGAACTCTCAAAGTCCACCCCTTCATAAGAGCAACAACAATGACAAACCTGAAAAATTGGCAGAAACAAGATCTTTGAACCTCAGAAACTAACTGAAAGCTTGAAGCAATGTGAGGACTGCCTATTCAAGCAAATGGATGATTTTTGGAAAGGACAATGAACTTTGTGGCATTTCAATTTACTCTAGTCTCACCCCAGGTCCCTTAGTAGTAGACTTGAAAATAATAGCACACATGTGCTGGAGGGAGAAGAATGGACCTTATTTGCAAAGAATTGCTATTTTTCGTTTTGAATAGTCTTGCTTAAAAGATTTGTCTTTATCCCCAGGAGCTCAGATGGTAAAGAATCTGCCTGCAATACAGGAAACCCAGGTTCAATCCCTGGGTCAGGAAGATCCCCTGGAGAAGGGAATGGCAACCCACTCCAGTATTCTTGCCTGGAAAATCCTGTGGACAGAGGAGCCTAGAGGGCTATAGTCCATGGGGTCACAAAGAGTCAACTTAGCAACTAACACACACATATCTAAGAACATGTCCAGTGCTAAAGCTGCAGATAGTGGGTAGGAATAGGAGGCTGAGGTTGGTACATTAGTTAAAACATTTACAGGGAAATCTTCTAGTTGTTATTGTGAGAAGCAATGCATAACTGTTGGAGAAAACAACAGACTAATCAAAAAGCTTGGAAGGAAAGGCTAAAGAATAAGATGCTTTCAGAAGTGACAACTTTGAAAGGCTTTGATATTTGAAAATATCTGAAATATTTCAGGTATTTCTGAGAATTGAGAAGACCACACCCATGCCCAGGGTTGTGTGCATGCTCAAGGAAGGCTCAAAATGATCCTAAGCTCTCACCTCTGGCTGACTTTGAAGCTATGTGCAAGGAAAAAAATGAAGGCTAAGTCAGTGTTGTAAACTATCTGAAGAAGTTTCAGATGTATAACCCAACACACACAGTGACCTTCTGCAAAAACTGGGACATTGTTATTGTTGTTGTTCAAAACATTTAAAGAAATTTTTGTCCAATCATTCAGTTCAGTTCAGTCACTCAGTCATATCCGACTCTTTGTGACCCCATGAACCGCAGCACGTCAGGCCTCCCTGTCCATCACCAACTCCCAGAGTTCACCCAAACTCATGTCCATCGAGTCAGTGATGCCATCCAGCCATCTCATCTGAAGATGAGATCTCCTTGCAATCCAAGGGACTCTCAAGAGTCTTCTCCAACACCACACTTCAAAAGCATCAATTCTTTGGCACTCAGTCTTCTTCACAGTCCAACTCTCACATCCATACATGACAACTGGAAAAACCATAGCCTTGACTAGATGGGCCTTTGTTGGCAAAGTAATGTCTCTGCTTTTCAATACGCTATCTAGGTTAGTCATAACTTTCTTTCCAAGGAGTAAGCGTCTTTTAATTTCATGGCTGCAATCACCATCTGCAGTGATTTTGGAGCCCCCAAAAATAAAGTCTGACACTGTTTCCACTGTTTCCCCATCTAGCTGATCACTAACTTCCCTTGTGGTTCAGCTGGTAAAGAATCCACCTGCAATGCAGGAGACCTGGGTTCAATCCCTGGGTTGGGAAGATCCCCTGGAGAAGGGAACAGCTACCCACTCCAGTATTCTGGCCTAGAGAATTCCATGAATGGTACAGTCCATGGGGTCACAAAGAGTTGGACACGACTAAATGACTTTCACTTTCAAGCAAATAGAATAGAGATACCAGTGAATCTGCTTCTGGTATGTTTCATTCTCTATGGTAGACTGCCAGGGTATACAAGTAACAAATCTGCCATGCTCACATCATTACTTGGCTGCTATGATGTCTAAGCAGATGTCCCCTTCCTTCTAATAATGTTATGTGCTTTCTTCTGAGAGTTACCCACTCCATTCAAAGAGTACAGATTTCCAGACAAAGGATTGTTTGGTCATGGGTAAAAGGGATACTTCACTCACCTGCTACAACTGCCACACAAGCTCTCAAGATCCATTTGTAGTCTCTGCGGTGCTCAAATCCTGGTTCAGTCATTTACTACCTGAATGAGGTTGGCTATGTCCTTTTAGCCTGTGTGTGTGTGTGCTGACTCACTTTAGTTGTGTCCGACTCTTTGCAACCCTATAAACTGTAGCCTGTCAGGCTCCCCTGTCCATGGGATTCTCCAGGCAAAAATCCTGGAGTGGGTTGCCATGCCTTCCTCCAGGGGATCTTCCCGACTCAGGGATTGAAACTGTGTCTCTAGTATCTCCTGTATCGGCAGGTTCTTTACCATTAGCGTCACCTCAGAATCCCTCCTTTAGCCTACCTGAGCTTATTTCCTTATCTGCAAAGTAAGCACAGTTTTATCTATGTTATAGTATGGCCATGAAGAGTACATGAAATAAGTTCTTAATATAATGCCTTTTTCAGAATGGGTGCTCAGTAAGAGGCAGTTATTGTTTTTCTTATCCTTCTGTTTATTTTTAATTTACTCTACCCTCCCAAATAATTTACTCAAAAACTTAGATTGTGAGCTCTAAAAGTAGAATCCATCCAATGATTAATCCACCCATGGACTCACCCAACTCATCCAATGATTCATTCATGTCCTCTATAATTTGCACAGTAGGTACACTTACTGTTAGTAAGTGCATAGTAAACATTATGTTATTGAATTGGCGGAATTTGGACAAAGCTCTCACATCCTCAGCCTCAGATTTCAGAAAAGAGTGTTGCTTTGCTTGTCCAGCACCAACAACTGCACAGGAAACCTTCCCTCTCAGTGCGTCACTCCATGGTGAGAATTCATGTGTAGTGGATATCACCTATTATTGCTTATTAATCCCAACTCTGCCATTTATCCGTTGTGTTGCCTCGGACAAATGCTTTTGCACCCTTTGTCTCAATCTTTATATCTCTGAAGTGACAGTTGCTCAATCGTGTCCGACTCTTTGCAAGTCCATGGACTATACAGTCTGTGGAACTTTCCAGGTCAGAATACTGGAGTGGGTAGCCATTTCCTTCTCCAGGGGATCTTTCCAATCCAGGGTTCGAACCCAGGTCTCCCACATTGGGAGTAGATTCTTTACCAGCTGAGCCACCAGGGAAGCCCCTTTATATCTGTAAAGTGGGGATAATAAAAGTTTCTACCTAATAAGACTAGTAAAGACAAAACGAGTCTGGGGACTTCCCTGGCAGTCCAGTGGTTAAGACTTCACCTTCCCAAAACACAAAGACTTCACCTTCAAGAGCAGTGGGTGAGGATTTGATCCCTGCTAGGGGAGCTAAGGAGAAGACAATGGCACCCCACTCCAGTACTCTTTCCTGGAAAATCCCATGGATGGAGGAGCCTGGTGGGCTGCAGTCCATGAGGTCGCTAAGAGTTGGACACGACTGAACGATTTCACTTTCACCTTCCACTTTCATGCATTGGAGAAGGAAATGGCAATCCACTCCAGTGTTCTTGCCTGGAGAATCCAGGGATGGGGGAGCCTGGTGGGCTGCCGTCTATGGGGTCACACAGAGTCAGACAGGACTGCAGTGACTTAGCAGCAGCAGCAGCAGCAGCAGCAGGGGAGCTAAGAGCCTACATGCCTCAGGGCCACAAAAACAAAACAAAAACTTAAGTAATATTGTAACAAATTCAATAAAGCCTTTAAAATGGTCCACATTAAAAAAAATCTTAAAAACAAGATAAAACAAGACAATATACACAAAGCTCTTAGAAAAGCACATAACTGAGAAAATGTTTTATAAATGTAAATGTAATTAGTACTAGTTTTTTAGTTTTTTTTTTTT
>NW_011494839.1:3291293-3301145 GCF_000754665.1 Bison bison bison | reverse complement strand
TTTTTTTTTTTTTTTTTTTTTTTTTGGTGATTTAGGTCACCAAAATAGTCCAGACTCTGCTAGAATTTGAGTGTTCAGAGTTCAGTAAAATGCTACCAAGCACCAGTGTCTGGTGGGCCTTTTTGCCATAGGCCCACCTTATTTTTTCACTTCTGTTGTTCATTTGAGGTTTCTGGCTGGTTCTTATGACAGAACCAGTGACTGCTCATGAGGCTGTTTATTTGCTTTTGAAATTTTTCACTCTCAACACCTGAGCAAACTTTAGATTTGGAATGCTAAATAGAAATCCATTCAAGGAATTTAATGAGAGTACTTAACAAAAGCTAAAAGACCACTTCAAACTAATGCTCACCATATGGAAACGTGTGTCTTTCTTCTAGTGACTGCAAACAGAAACATGATGAGGAAAACTCGAGTCCTGGACAGAAGATGTCTGCAACGTGGGCTTGATTTAATGAGCGTTTTGACATTTCCCATTTCACGGAACTGATAGTTTTTAAAGAAAGAAGAGAGCCTCACATTAGTTAACAAAGGGAATATTTTCATATTCAACAGCACTCGGTTTGCATTTCCAAGCAGAGAAGATCATTCTTATTCCTTGGACATTTTTACCATTCTCTTGAACTGGTCATTGATCTGAAGCTCATTCTATGCTCAGTCGCTTCAGTCTTTCCCTACTCTTTGCAACCCTGTGGACTGTAGCCTGCCAGGTTCCCCTGTCCATGGAATTTCCCAGGCAAGACTACTGGAGTGGGTTGCCATTTCCTTCTCCAGGGGATCTTCCTGACCCAGAGATCAAACCCGCATCTCCTGTGTCTCCTGCATTGCAGGCGGATTCTTTACCCACTGAACCACCTAGGAAGTCCAAAGTTCTACTTAATCCATTTCTGATTTTAGGATCTCTATTAACTGCCAGTTCTTTTCCATTTTTGCATTTGTTTCTATTACATTTCAGTAGAAACAGCTGAAATCAAACCTGCCCCCACCTCTCATTCTTGGAATTATTTCATTGATTCATTTTATTCATCTCTGTATATATTTATTTAAGGACTGAAATTTCACTATGGCAAAGGGTGTAATCTCAGCCAGTGCTGTTGACACATGAGTTGGAAGGGTGGCAATCACCTGTCAGGTACAGTGATTTTGAGTTGAGTGTTTCACTCCTGACTAGTTTGGCTTCAGGATAAGCTAAGTCATGCACAGGTCTGGTGGTCCAGTATTTGTTGCTGTTCAGTCGCTAAGTCGTATCTGACTCTTGTGACCCCATGGCCAGTAGCCTGCCAGGCTCCCAGGCTCCTCTATCCATGGGATTTCCCAGGCAAGAACACTGGAGTGGGTTGCCATTCTCTTCTCCAGTGGATCTTCCCAGCCCAGGGATTGAACCCCTCTCCTCCATTGGTAGGTGGGTTCTTTACCACTGAGCCACCAGTGAAGCCGTGGTGTTCCAATATAGTTGTGCCCCAGATTCACTTATTGACTTACCATGGGTAAATCTCTTGTATTTCTAAAGCTCTGGCGTCATTTATTAGGAAGATAAATGAGAGTAATTAAGCTTCAAGGCCATAAGTGTTGAAACTTTTTGGAATTAGTGAGCTATTAAAATGACAGAGTGTCTGGCTCTGCCTAGCTAAGTCGTGGTCTCTCACCTCCAGCTCTGCCTCTTGGAGTGACCTCTGCTGGCTCTCCTAATAGCGCATGTCATTTCCATGCAGCCAAATAGAACCCCACAGGTGATGGAATCAATGAATGGCCAGATTGTTTTTAAGGAACATTTTGGCTAGATTATTTAATGCTAAACTAGGCATATGATAAGCATTGTGTGTGTGTATGTGTGTGTTAGTTGCTCAGTTGTGTCACCAACCCCATGGGATTCTCCAGGCAAGAATACTGGAGTGGGTTGCCATTTCCTTCTCCAGGGGATCTTCCCGACCCAGGGATCAAACCCAGGTCTCCTGCATTGCAGGCAGATTCTTTACCGTCTGAGCCTCCAGGGAAGCCCATGATATGCATTACCTTTCAGTTAATGTTTGTTAATCTATTAAGTTGAATAGCTGCTGATCAACTGTCAAAAAGAATAGCAGTTACTTCTTTCCCTGATGGTTCAGTTGGTAAAGAATCTGCTTGCAATGCAGGAATCCCTAGTTCGATTCCTGGGTCAGGAAGATCCACTGGAGAAGGGATAGGCTACCCGCTCCAGTATTCTTGGGCTTCCCTTGTGGTTCAGCTCATAAAGAATCCACCTGCAATGCAGGAGACCTGGGTTCAATCCCTGTGTTGGGAAGATGCTCCAGAGAATGGGAAAGGCTACCCACTCCAGTATTCTGGCCTGGAGAATCCCATGGACTGTATAGTTCATGGGGTCACAAAGAGTTGGACACAACTGAGCAACTTTCACTTTCACTTTCTTTTTACAGTCAACTCAGATTTCTGTCTTTTTCTTAAAAATAAATCAAGTTTAGGATTTAATCATTTTAAAATAGCTAAAACATAATGAATAAGTTTCATGCATTGCAGAAGGAAATGCCAACCCACTCCAGTGTTCTTGCCTGGAGAATCCCAGGGACGGGGGAGCCTGGTGGGCTGCCGTCTATGGAGTCGCACAGAGTTGGACATGACTGAAGCAACTTAGCAGAATGAATAAGATCAGGTTGGTTTATTATTTTTTTTTATAAGTGATGTGAACAAAATAACCAGGTCTCTTAACTTTCTTAAAAGAGAAACGATCTTGACCAGAATCAATAAGTATAAACAGGTGTGAGAGGAATACATTTGACTTGCATTTTCCTTTCTAAATATACTCCTAAACTCCTGTGTAGTTTAGCAGATCCTGGGTGTGAAAAATACCATAGAGTTACTGTGAATTTGTGAATTATCCTCATTTGATATTTTTCATTATCTGAGCTCCCAGAATGCATCAGGGGACCTTGCAGAGCAGTGTTTTATATAATTTTCCTGGCCAGCGCTCTCACATTCTAAACTGCACGGCCATTATTTCACATTTCAAATCTTTTTCATTATTTTATTTTTTCAAACTTTTATTTTGGTGCACATGAAACACTTTTCCTTCCAATGAAGTAACAAACAATTTTACAATGCTCCTTTTTTCCCCCCAAAACTTGGATGGTTTGAAAAACAGCTTTTCATGGTGGATTTAAAAGATGTAGAACTTCAGCAAAGCAGAAGACCACACTAAAGAAGCACGATTTTTACTTAAATAGGACATTCTAATTATAATGCTGGCAATTTTATTATTTTATGAGAAGGCAATTTTAATATCATCTGTGGTAAGAACTAGTCTCTTAGAATTTAACACTTCTTGGATTTAACCAAAGATCCAGCACAGAATTTAAGAACTTAAATCATAAAGAAAATGTTGGATTGATGAACTTGAAAAACTACTAAGGACAATATTCTGATAAACCATTTCTGTGCTAGTGATTTTTCTCTCTCTCAAAGGTATGGTTTGCTTTCTCTTTCTAACTCTTCATTACTTTTCCAAATTATTTTCTTGTCAGTTCTCTTCTATCCATAGGCACACACAAGCATGTGTTTTAAAAATCTTCCCATCTGATTGATCATATATTTAAGAAAGGAAATGCATATTTTGCACTGTTTAAAATATTTAACATTTAAGCATTTTTTTTAAGTATTGAAAAATAAGTTATTTCAGAAAACCAGCATATTGTATCACTAGACATAGCAAAGCAAGATGTTTGTTGGTTTGTTTTCACAAAAATAGCATTCAAGTTAGAATGCATATTTCATGAGGGCAGGAATTCTTGTCTGTTCACTTCAGTTCAGTTGCTTAGTCATGTCCAACTCTTTGCAACCCCATGAACCACAGCACGCCAGGCCTCCCTGTCCATCACCAACTCCCAAGTCCAACCAAACCCATGTCCATTGAGCCGTGATGCCATCCAACCATCTCATCCTCCGTCATACCCTTCTCCTCCTGCCCTCAATCTTTCCCAGCATCAGGATCTTTGCAAATGAGTCAGCTCTTTGCATCACGTGGCCAAAGTATTGGAGTTTCAACTTCAACATCAGTCCTTCTAATGAACACCCAGGGCTGATCTCCTTTAGGATGGACTGGTTGGATCTTCTTGCAGTCCAAGGGACTCTCAAGAGTCTTCTCCAATACCATGGTTCAAAAGCATCAATTCTTCAGTGCTTAGCTTTCTTTCTAGTCCAACTCTCACATCCATACATGACCACTGGAAAAACCATAACCTTGACTAGATGGACCTTTGTTGACAAAATAATGTCTCTGCTTTTTAATATACTGTCTAGGTTGGTCATAACTTTCCTTCCAAGCAGCAAGCATCTTTTAATTTCATGGCTGCAATCACCATCTGCAGTGATTTTGGAGCCCAGAAAAATAAAGTCAGCCACTGTTTCCACTGTTTCCCCATCTATTTGCCATGAAGTGATGGGACCGGATGCTATGATCTTAGTTTTCTAAGATCATGATTTTTAAGATTTTTAAGCCAACTTTTTCACTCTCCTTTTTCACTTTCACCTGCTATAAATCCCAGGCCCAATATAGGTACTAGTGGATGTTCGATAAATGTTTTTGAATGAATGAAAGGATTCAGACAAAGTTGTAATAGTCTTTTAAATTTATATTTAGATGTATATTAGATTTATATTTTTTATTTTAGATTTATATATCCAAATTAAATATGAAAAGTGGTCAACCAAATCACATTTATTTATATGAATCACATTTCATCCTATAGTTTACTTCCTTCTGTCCTACCTCTAAAATTTTAAAATCAAATTCAAGACTACCCTAAATGACCTTCAGTACTAAATTTCAGGATTTCACATTTTGTTGCTAAAGAAATTACACAGCAACCCATGACTCTTTAACACTGAAACTTCATTTATTGGAAAGATATATTTTAGCCTCCTGTTATTCCTCTTGTCTGAATCCACTTTGTTACTTTGCTCCCACTCTACACATTGTGAAATTAGAAATTTAAATATGTGGGAAAATAGACTGAAATTTAGATCACAACAGTTTTACCTTTGTTAAGAAATAATTCTAATTATGTATAGAAAATAAAAAGAAGGAAGGAAGGAAGGAAAGAGAGAAAAAGAAAGAAGCAAGAGAAGGAAAAAAGTCTCAAGAAAAAACTAAAATGGAGAAAAATCAATATGAAGATATATCAGTAAAAAACTAAGATGGCACAAAGTGATTTTCAAAGATAATTTTTTTATGTCATGGTTTCTTTGAATTTGGTCAGCAACAATCTATTTCCTATAACCTGAAAAACTGATAACATTAAGCTTTTGAATATGCAGAGCTTAAAATCAGACCGTGATGAGTAGTGACTTATACTAAGTATGGCAACTTCTAGTGTGTTCGTGTCTTATAACTACCTGTATGAATATCTTGTCTGCTGGTTCTGGCCACATCGTGACTGTGGCATTAACTACATTATCTCTTTTTTAAGGGACAATGAAAGATCACCCTTTCAAAAAATATTTACTCCATTATTTTTCCCAGATCTGAAACTCATGACTATTTCATTTTGTGAAGTCAAGGTGGATCAAACTGGTAAGGTAGGTTTGCTAGCACAATTCTTGGAGTAATCTGAGAACAGACCCTGTTCTGGTCCTGGAGTTCTAAATTTAAGAATGCATTTAGCACAGCTTCTATTAAATCAAAGCCTGAGAGTGATGGATGACATGGTGTTCCTTCCTCAGAGTATGTGCTAACTCTGTAATCACGTGATCTCTGATAACTGTGTACATCTGAGTTGGACAAAATGCACCAGAGACAGATATTGTGGTCTCTGGCCTCCATCCAAGCTAGTCTGTGGGCTGAACTATCCCAGCCTTGATTTAGAGAGAACATGTTATGCTGCCAAAAGATCTTTTGAACTTGGAGATCTTTTGAACATTCTCCCTTTCCTGACTTAAGTGACTGCAGAAGCCATCTCTCTTCCTACAGATTCTATCCTTTAATTCATTCGGTCCTCCCACTCCCAGTCTAGTGTCTCACACAAACCCTTTGAAAAGAGCCAGTAACAGGAATACATCATGAACCTTGGAATCAAAGAGAATCGGGCTCATCTAACCAGCTCCATCTCTTCTTTACTCCTTCCGTGACTTGAGTTAAGCACATAACCTATATGAGACTGTTTCCTCATCTGCAAAGTGAGAATAATTATTTTTATTCTTGGATAAAATAGACAAAAATAAGTATCATATGTCTAGTGCTTTGATGTATTCTCATATTTAGTCTTACAACAATCCTGATGTATGTTATTTTATAGATGTAGAAACTGTGGCACAGGTAAGTTAAGTAAACTTGCATAAAATCATCAAGCTAGTAAGGGCAGAGTCAGGATTTGAATCTAGGCAAACTGGCTATGGAAGCATTCAGCAACCACACTCTCAACCACACGCTTCGCTGCATATGCTAAGCACCTGCGGAGTTTCTGGTACACAGAAGTTTCTGGTACACATGCTGAATAAATGTCTCATTACAACAACTGCAATAGCTTCTAATGCATTTCTTTGACTCAGATGCTGCTGCTGCTGCTGCTGCTAAGTCGCTTCAGTCGTGTCTGACCCTGTGCGACCCCATAGATGGCAGCCCACCAGGCTCCCCCATCCCTGGGATTCTCCAGGCAAGAACACTGGAGTGGGTTGGCATTTCCTTCTCCACTGCATGAAAGTGAAAAGTGAAACTGAACTCCCTCAGTTGTGTCTGACTCTTATTGACCCCATGGACTGCAGCCTACCAGGCTCCTCCATCCATGGGATTTTCCAGGCAAGAGTACTGGAGTGGGGTGCCATTGCCTTCTCCGGACTCAGATGCTACTCTCTTCCAATATATGCTGCAAATTCTTTGACAGCCAATTCTCTGAAATGCAAATCTGATTTTGTCTCCAATTAAATATAAAAAAATATATTTATAATATTTTCCCATTGCCTAAAGAAAAAAAAGTCTGAACTCTTAAACGTGCTATTATAAAACTCTCTACAATATCGTTGCTATTTACTTTTCTAGAATTGTTTTCTGACGCTCTGCATCCATCATTCATCCTCTTACGTCCTTGCCAGAGCAGATCGCTCACTAATTCTCAATTCCCTTCTACAATTTGTTACCTCTGCTGGCCTGATTTGCTTCTCCTGCTGCTTGCAGCCATTTCCTATTCATCCTGCAAGGTCGATCTCAAATCCTATTGCTTTGTGGAGCTTCTCTGGTGGTCCAGTGCCTAAGAGTCTGTGCTCCCGATGCAGGGGGCTCAGGTTCCATCCCTGGTCAGGGAACTAGATCCAACATGCTGCAATAAGGGTTTGCATGCCATAACTAAAGATCTTGCATGCCGCAACTAAGACCTGGCGCAGCCAAATAAATAACTTTAAAAAATTGTATTTCTTTGCAAGGTACTCTTAGTCCCTTGACCCCTCCCCCATCCACCTCAAGAGCAATCCTTTGCACCTTCCTCTGAATGCCATAGCAATTTATTTGTACATATTAACTCCTCAACCACAAGCACGTGACATCTCAACTCAAGCATGATCCACTGTGTTCTCAGTGGCCTGAAAATTAAATTTTGATCTGTTTTGCATTACTTCTGTGGGAGAGGACAAGGAAATCCAGTTTTTGACTTTGGGAGAAGTAGCAGTAGAAATGTGGGGGTTCAGGAAGAAATAAGAGTCCTCCTCCATCCTTCCCACCTCAATAAGAGTTAACAGCCTTTTTATGTTTTCATATATTTTTAATGACTGGAGGCTTCCTGAAAGGAAACCAAGTTCATTGTAGAAGGAAGCTGCTGAACAAGCCCTTTGTGGTTTGTGGATGGGCAGCCAACTCCCCAAGTTGGCTTCCTGGGATTAGCAAAAGGGTGAGATTTTGCAATCCCCTCAAAGGACAGAGGCCTCAAATCACTCAGGCCACACATGTTTTAATTGGCAGGACTTTAGAAAGGGCTCAGACGGTAAAAAAAAAAAAAAAAAAAAAAATCTGCCTGCAATGCAGGAGATCTGCGTTCGACCCCTGGGTCTGGAAGATCCCCTGGAGAAGGGAATGGGTACCCAATCCAGTGTTCTTGCCTGGAGAATCCAATGGACAGAGGAGCCTGACGGGCTGCAGTCCACGGGGTTGCAAAGGGTCAGACACAACTGAGCAACTAACACCTTCCTTTAGAAAGGAACAGTACATCTACCTGAAACTTCCAGGCCCTCGCAGTGCCCAGGGCTAAGCGACTGAGTAGAGAGCGTGCGTCCACTCGGCTGCATGCCAGGCAACACCTTGTGGCGCACCGTGGAACTCAGGTAGCCATGGCGACGCCAAACTCCCCACCGGGGTGGCTGACCAGTGTGCCTCGTTTACGGCCCGTGTAAGGCCAAGGCTGGGGCCCTTCAGTGAGCCAGGTAAACCCAAGGGTGAGATGATAAACTTCTTGCCAACAAGGCATGCAGGGTTTTCACTTGGTTTTTATTTAATTTGAATATTTTTGAAAAAACGTAACACTTTACGTCATAAAGTATGAAACAGTTCGAACTCATTCTGTACAGGCACACCTCGGAGATATTATGGGCTGGGTTCCAGACCATGTATGGCAAGAAAGGGAGTCACGCCAATTTGTTGGAGTCTCAGTGCATATAAAAGTTATGGTTTACACTACCCTGTAGTCTAAAAAAGACAATATATGTTCCTTGATTAAAAAATACTCTGGGACTTCCCTTGTGGTCTAGTGGACAAGCATCCACCTGCCAGTGCAGGGGACATGGTTTGAGTCCTGGTCCGGGAAGGTTCCACACGTCGTGGGGCAACTAAGCCTGTGTGCCACAACTACTGAAGCCCGCGCACCCTAGAGCCCGTGCTCCACAACGAGAGAAGCCGTCACAATGAGAAGCCCATGCGCCGCAGCTACAGACTAGCCCCTACTCACCACAACTAGAGAAAGCCCTCACACAGCAACGGAGACCCAGAGCTGCCCAAAGTTAATTAATTAATTAAAATACTCTATTGCTAAAAAGTACCATCCATCATCTGACAATGCAGAGTTGCCACCAATGTTCAATAAAGCAAATTAAAAAAAACACAATAAAGCAAAGCACAATAAAGCAGGGTACATCTGTGTGCATTTTGTTGTTTAGGATGTCTTCATTTGTGTGGGCTTAATCTCCTAAAGGCAGAGGAACCAGAGATCAAATAGCCAACATCTGTTGGATCATCGAAAAAGCAAAAGAGTTCCAGAAAAACATCTACTTCTGCTTTATTGACTATGCCAAAACCTTTGACTATGTAGATCACAACAAACTGTGGAAAATTCTTCAAGAGATGGGAATACCAGACCACCCGACCTGCCTCCGGAGAAATCTGTATGCAGGTCAAGAAGCAACAGGTAGAATTAGACATGGAACAACAGACTGGTTCCAAATCGGGAAAGGAGTATAACAAGGCTGTATATTGTGACCCTGTTTATTTAACTTATATGCAGAGTACGTCATGAGAAATGCTGGACTGGATGAAGCACAAGCTGGAATCAAGATTGTGGAGAGAAATATCAGTAACCTCAGATATGCAGATGACATCACCCTTATGGCAGAAAGTGAAGAAAAACTAAAGAACCTCTTGATGAAAGTGAAAGAGGAGAGTGAAAAAGTTGGCTTAAAACTCAACATCCAGAAAACTCAGATCATGGCATCTGGTCCCATCACGTCATGGCAAATAGATAGGGAAACAATGGAAACAGTGACAGACTTTATTTTTCTGGGCTCCAAAATCACTGCAGATGGTGACTGCAGCCATGAAATTAAAAGACACTTGCTCCTTGGAAGAAAAGTTATGACCAACCTAGATAGCATATTGAAAAGCAGTGACAT
>NW_011494839.1:3287500-3291108 GCF_000754665.1 Bison bison bison | reverse complement strand
CAACCAGTCCATCCTAAAGGAAATCCATCCTGAATATTCATTGGAAGGACTGATGCTGAAGCTGAAACTCCAATACTTTGGCCACCCGATGTGAAGAACTGACTCATTGGAAAAGATCTTGATGCTGGGAAAGATTGAAGGCAGGAGGAAAAGGGGACGACAGAGGATGAGATGGTTGGATGGCATCACCAACTAAATGGACAGGAGTTTGAGTAAGCTCCAGGAGTTGGTGATGGACAGGGAAGCCTGGTGTGCTGCAGTCTGTGGGGTCGCAAAGAGTCGGACATGACTGAGCAACCAAACTGAAGTGAACTGAATCCTAAATATCTCCTGAACACACTTGGGTCAGTCCATTTTCATACACCAAGCTAATCTCAGGTACCATCATCTCTCACGTGGATTTTTGCAACAAATTTTGTCAATGAGTCTCCCTGTTTTTACTCTCGAACTCCTCCAACCCATTCTCAACACAAGAACACTCATTTTAAAAGAAAATTTCAGTCAGTGCATGAGTGCCAAGTCATGTTAGTTGTGTCTGACTCTTTGTGACCCATGGACTGTAGCCCGCCAGGCTCCTCTTTCCATGGAATTCTCCAGGCAAGAATACTAGAGAGGGTTGCCATGCCCTTTTCCAGGGGATCTTCCCCACCCAGGGATTGAACCCGGGTCTTTTATGTCTCCTGCACTGGCAGGTGGGTTCTTTACCACTAGTACCACCGGGGAAGCTCTCCGATCAGACCACCCTTTATTTTAAACTCTTTTTTTTTTTTAAACTTTACAAATTGTATTAGTTTTGCCAAATATCAAAATAAATCCACCACAGGCGGCTCTTCATTGTCTTTGGATAAAGACAGCTGCCCATAGTTCTCAGCCTCATCTGTCCTACCAGTCCCTCGAGCTGCACCTCTCACCACACTGCACTTGCCCTCTAGGCTCCTCCCCAGCACAGGCTCTTTTCCTACTGGAGGAATCGTAGGCACAATTGTTATCCCTGTACAGAGTATTCCTGCCAGTGGAATTGGAAATGTTAGTCACTCAGTCTGACTGCAAAGAGTCAGATACTCAGACTAAAGAATATCCAACTCTGCAACCCACCAGGCTCCTCTCTCCATGGGATTTTTCAGGCAAGAATACTGGAGTGGGTTGCCATTCTCTTCTCTAGGGGATCTTTCCGACCCAGGGATAGAACCCATGTCTTCTGCATTGGGAGGCAGATTCTTTACCACTGAGCCACCAGAGAAGCCCTGTTTGGTCTATTTTTAACTAGCATTTTTTCCTCCATAACACTTAGATCTTAATAGAAAGTTTTTGTCCATTTTGCATAACTATAAATACTTAAAAACCAATATTTGGGATAAGAAAGGAATGTAAAATGGGAGTAAGGAAGAAGATATTTTTGTGGCAATACATTGGAAAAGATACAACCAAATGAGAGGAAAAGCTCATGATAGAACAGTTCTTTAGTGGGGTCTGGAAAATATGAAGCTGTAACACGGATACCGGCACTTACTGAGATGGGATCAGGGAGGCAGAGGGTGAGGGGAATGACCCGCGGTTTTAGGAAGTGGGCTCAGGAGACAGAAAGTGGACCCCCAGGGCATGGAGTGAATCTTTACCTGAAGCAGGAGACAAAATCTCCTCGGTCATAAAATCAAAAATGGGAAGTCAGAGGCAAGGGTAAAATAACCGTGCACATAATTGATAATAAAGTAATAATAAACTGGCATGAACAGTTCATTGAGACCACATATGAGATCCAAATAGTTTCCATTCAATAGCTCCTATAGATGGACATTAATATTACTGAGCACAGAATTACTATTCAAACTAATGAAAAATACATAGGGACTTCTCTGGAAGTTCAGTGGTTAAGATTCTGAGCTTCCAATGCAAGGGACGTAAGTTCCATCCCTGGTTGGGGAACTAAAATCCCACATGCCACATGGCACAGCCAAAAACATTTAAAAAATAATATATATATTTTTAAAGTTGAAATATATAAAGTATGTATGCTCTTCATTTACTGTAACATTTTTATCGTTGTGCTTCCAGAGACGAGTATTTACAAAAACTTTCATGTATACTCTCTGACTTAAGTGCCATCTACCTTAATTTTGCTTTAATCAGTTCTTAAACTTAACTGGGGATTCTCCTCTTATTTTCAGGAATAAAATGCCAGTATTTGTGGAGCAGAGCAGCCTCAGCCCACAGCCTGAGCATAACCCCTCCAGTCTTACCATAGTGGTTATATGCTGGCCAACTGCCAGCTGTCAGCTTCTGCGTCTCTTTGCCTGAGGGAATTCTCTGAGCTCTCACAGCCCTATCTGGGGAGGTGGAACGACCAGACAGTTAACTCCTCCTTCAACCAGGAACTGATAGGAGGAGGTCCATAAATATACTGGTTTCCTCCTCCTGTGGCTAGAATAACTCTGAGCACATGTTCAACACTGGCTCCAAGAGTTGCCCAGTGGAAAAAAGTCCCAAGTATTCACGATGGAAATCTGCTCGATAACTCAACCATTGTTGGCTGTTTTGCTTTCCCTGTCTCACTTCCCTACAACCTACTGCTGTTTGCTGGCACAGAAAATCCCCCACATATGAACTTTCAAGTTGTGAACTTTCAAAGATGCAAACATATGTATACACTCATACCCAGCCATCTAGAGTAACCTATATGATGCTGTTCTATGAAATCATTAAACTATAACACTATTCATAGATGACACTTGCATAGCATGCTTTACTAGATGCCACTTAAGAGCTTTTCATAAATCAAGTCACTCCTTGCAACATCTCCATGAAGAACTGCACTGATCCAAACAGAATCACATTGAGTATAAGTCTTACCCAACACAGAGTTTTACAAATGACCAGTGAAAGAAAGAAGAAGGAAGCAACCACCATTGACACAGAACTAGTATCTGAGAGACCCTGAACTCTAGGATAGAATTTCCTTTTCCTGAAATGAGATACACTTTGGTTTTGAATTAACAGGTAATTACTATGTGTGAAGTGTCAATACAACTGACCCCATGAATACTGCCTATTTTTAGGGTGTCCGCATCTTTACATCTTCTTTATCACTTCAGTTCAGTTCAGTCGCTCAGTCATGTCTGACTCTTTGTGACCCCATGAATTGCAGCACGCCAGGCCTCCCTGTCCATCACCAACTCCCGGAGTTCACTCAGACTCACATCCATCGAGTCAGTGATGCCATCCAGCCATCTCATCCTCTGTCATCCCCTTCTCCTCCTGCCCCCAATCCCTCCCAACATCACAGTCTTTTCCAATGAGTCAGCTCTTCGCATGCCAAAGTACTGGAGTTTCAGCTTTAGCATCATTCCTTCCAAAGAAATCCCAGAGCTGATCTTCAGAATGGACTGGTTGGATCTCCTTGCAGTCCAAGGGACCCTCAAGAGTCTTCTCCAACACCACAATTCAAAAGCATCAATTCTTCGATGCTTAGTTTTCTTCACAATCCAACTCTCACATCCATACATGACCACAGGAAAAATCATAGCCTTGACTAGACAGACCTCTGTTGGCAAAGTAATGTCTCTGCTTTTGAATAAGCTATCTAGATTGGTCATAACTTTCCTTCCTAGGAG
>NW_011494839.1:3274461-3287400 GCF_000754665.1 Bison bison bison | reverse complement strand
GGTGGTGTCATCTGCATATCTGAGGTTATTGATATTTCTCTCGGAAATCTTGATTCCAGCTTGTGCTTCTTCCAGCCCAGCGTTTCTCATCATGTACTCTGCCTGTAAGTTAAATAAGCAGGGTGACAATATACAGCCTTGAAGTACTCCTTTTCCTATTTGGAACCAGTCTATTGTTTCATGTCCAGTTCTAACTGTTGCTTCCTGACCTGCATACAGATTTCTAGCTCCATGTAAATCACACAGTTCACATTTGTTACCAATGTGTCTTCCTCAGGGCAGCTGTGACTCATAAATCTATAATTTAAAGATCAATGTAAGAGACCTACACAGACCAGGTATGTTGTCCTAAGAGCCTTCTTAGATAAAAATTTGTGTGCATGTTCAGTCTCCCAGTGGTGTCTGACTCTTAGCGACCCCATGGACTGTAGCCTGCCAGGCTCCTCTGTCCATGGGCTCGAACCTGAGTCTCCTGTGTCTCCTGTATCTCCTGCATTGCACATGGATTCTTTATCCACTGAGCCATCAGGGGAGCCCCTACGGTATTCTTTTTAGCAAGTCTTAGTCTTGGCTGGGTCCATTATATTCCCTGCAAGGCCATTTCTATAGAAGGCAGTGGATTTTTCTTGAAGGAAAGTATTGCCTCACTGATATCTTTTTAGATTTATCCTCTCAAACATCCCACCCCAGAAAAATATATCATTTTAGGAAGGAATGATTCTGATGGGAAATTGAAATAGTCACAGATGTCTCAATTATATTTCTATTCTTTTCTCTCTCTCTCTCTCTCACACACACACAGGTTAAAAAAAAAATCCTGCTTAAAAAAAAAATCCTGCTGAAAACCCAGAATTTTTATGCCTTTACTATATAAGAAGCTAAGGGGTAAAAACTTACATTTGCCATCTCACCTCTGTGTCACCTTTCTGGGCTTTGATGTAATTCAACAGAATGACAGCTCCTATTTAATTAAACAGATATCTGGATTAGCTCCAGCTGTGGGCCATGCAATCAGTTCTTGTGAGAGCAAAAAGGGGTGTAATCCCTGGCCCATAGATCATTTCTGCATGGAAATCTGCTTTCACTCAAAGCCATGCACAGGCCACTGAAAATGATTTTTTTTTTCCTGTATGAATTACTTACAATGTGCAGCTGCCCCCAGTTCCCCCACCATCCTCACCTTATGAAAAGAACCAGAAAGGTTAAGAGCTTGATTTGTCCTCCTCTTATACTTTTTTAAATCAAAAGAGGCCCTCTCTGCCTGTTGATACCCCCAGCATTTCTTTGTTTTCTGCAAGAGGCACTATAGATGTGGTTTGCTGTTTCATGCATTTTTTTTTCTGACGCATGCGTCTCTCCAGATGGGTGTAATTAGATGCTTTGATACATGCTGAACAGATTTTTTTTAGAAATAGCTTTTTTAGAGGCAGATTTTTGTTGCAATATGACTTCATCTTTCTTCCCAAAAGAGGGATCTTGATCTTTCTAATTGGGTTTACTCACAAAACCCATTCTTGCAATACAGAAGACTGCAAGAGCCTGTGTAGAGCCTGGACCTTCAAGATTTAGACCAGCCATTGTCGGTGGAGAGGCTAGGGGCATGTCTGTTTCACTGGCCTTCATGACAGTGGAGAGAGACTCATCAGTCTGGGGTGGTTTGTCCATAAGGAGGCACGGAGAAATCCCCTGAAGCTATGCAGAGAGG
The DNA here is from genome assembly GCF_000754665.1 of Bison bison bison. Taxonomy (NCBI): domain Eukaryota; kingdom Metazoa; phylum Chordata; class Mammalia; order Artiodactyla; family Bovidae; genus Bison; species Bison bison. The sequence goes on along the minus strand of NW_011494839.1, from coordinate 3,285,695 downwards.
AGTGATATCCATGAATAAAGTGAAAATCGCTCGGTTGTGTCTGACTCTTTGCAACCCCATGGACTATACAGTCCATGGAATTCTCCAGACCAGAATACTGGAGTGGGATAGCCTTTCCCTTCTCCAGGAAATCTTCCAGACCCAGGGATCGAACACAAGTCTCCCACATTGCAGGCAGATTCTTTACTAACTGAGCTATGAGGACAGCTCAATTGTTATGTATAGCTTAGAAAAGGAGGAGCTGAACCCACAGTTATTCTTGTGGATTCTACTGTGGGTGAGTGAAAAAGGGCATCTTCTTGCCAGGGAGAGGCACAGGGGCACGCTGAAAAGGTTCCAAAGATATCTTGGATTTATATGCTTATTCTTTTTTAATTTTATTTTTATTTATTTGGCTGCACCAGGTCTTAGTTGCAGCACGCAGGATCTTCAGTCTTTGTTGCAGAAGGCAGGATCTTTAGTTGCAGCCTGCAGAATCTAGTTCCCTGACCAGGGATCAGACCCAGGCCCCCTGCATTGGGAGTGTGGAGTCTTAGCCACTGGACCACCAGGGCAGTCCCCCTTATATGCTTATTCTTGATGGTATCTTTTTTTAAGTAGCTAAAATATCAGGCTTTCTCCTGTGTGTTTCTGGTACATCTAATTCTGCAAGCCAAGTCAAAATTCCAACTACACAGAAGGTTTCACAACTCTAAGTGATTTGCAGCTCTCAACACTAAGACAAACAGGTTTGCTTTTCTGAAAATTATTTAATTAATTAAAAGTCCACTTGGTCTGGATTCTTCTCCAATTCCTAAAAATCACCTCCGAAGCGATTGGAGTCTCAAAGCCCAGTTCTTTGAGTAACACGGAGTCAGCTTTGAGGAGGGACTCCCTGTAGCCACACTTCTGTGGGTTCCTGTCCCTTGGAATGGAGAGTAAGAGGAAAGGTAAGATCAAGTCCTTCTCCTGGGCCTTGCGTGCACACATCGGGGAGTGTTAACAAGATATGTGCCTGGGCCTCCACCCCAGAGATTCTGATTTAATTGGTGAGTAGGGGCTGGGCATCAGGGGTTCTAATAGTTCTCCATCTGAATCTAATATGCAACCAGACCCACTGTCTTAGAGACAGTTTTTAAATATTTGACACTGGGTATCTAGATTAATTTCATTGTCAGGACAGACAATGCAAAATCTGCTCCAGTTAAGATTTTATGTTAAGAGCAAACCATAGTTCAAAGAGAGAAGTCTAGTCTGAAGTCTAGCTCCTAGTGAAGAGTTGGAGCAAATAGCAATGTGAAGCTTAGCGCTGATGTGAGCAGATCCTGGGCCTTGTACAGCCCATCGTGAGGCAGTGGTGCAAAGCACCGCCATAGAACAGTTGCTTTATCAGCTGGTTGCCATGGATCACAGTGCCTGTGGCCAACTGTACCGCTTTTGTCTCCCCAAGGACATCTGTTAGGCTAGTACTTTCTTAAGGAAAAAGACATCTAGTTACCTCATTATTAACATGACTTGAGTTATGACTTGTAGCATGCACCCAAAGGGTACAAATTAGTTACTTTACATTCCACCACCACCACCAAATACAACCCTAACGGTTGCCAACTTCCTCACTGTAGGGAAAGAGCAAATTAGCCAAGACTGCAGTGGTCAGGCACTCTCCCCGCTCGGCCTCTTGCTCTCACCCCACAAGTTGTAAATATACATGACTGGGTAACAGCTGAGATCATTCCTAGCACTGTGCACATGCAATGACTTATGTAAGCACCACCTGAAAAGCTCTTGTAGGAGAGTCGCATCACATCACTGCTGCTGTCAGCCAGTGGAGAGTAAAGCATGTCTGCCTTGTTGCTGTGAATCAAGTATGTCTGCGGTTCCTGTAGCTCCTCGCATCTTCTTCCAGCTTTTCCACTTGCGCCTTGCCTACCCTGGGTTCAGCGAACAGTGTGCACAGTGAGATTCAGTAAGACAGTCACCCAGAAGTCTGTGCATCTCTTAATGGACTGGTTGCATGATACATTAGATCGTAGTCGTGATCTATAAAAAATTAGAAAAAAAATTGCAGAAAAATACGTGTATCAATCCTCTGCTCTCATCAACTAAGATTATAATTTCAGAGACATTGTTTTGATCCCGTGTTTACAATGGAAAGAAAAATGGTTTGCAAATCATGAACCCTAACTCTTTTCCTGGATCTATCAAGCACCAGCTGTGTGGTACCAGGGAAATTGAATTACACTGATAAAAACAGTGTAGGGGTAACAAAGTAGTGAGCACAGACCAAGGATGGATATTGTTAAGGGCTTTATATGCAATATTTATTTGGGCTTCCCAGGTGGTACTGGTGGTAAAGAACCCACCTGCCAACGTAGAAGACATAGAGACATGGGTTTAATCCCTAGACTGGGGAGATCCCTTGAAGGAGGGAATGGCAACCGACTCCAGTATTCTTGCCTGGGAAATCCCATGGACAGAGGAGCCTGGTGGGCTACAGTTCATAGTGTCTCAAAGAGTTGAATGCAACTTAGCATGCATGCATGCTTTATTTAAGTTTTACTCCCCCACTCCCGCCAAAATCTATGAAATAAATATTATTATTCTATTTTTAAGATGAGATTTGGAGATGTCAGATTTTTGTTCAAGGTCACTCAGCTTTGAATTGGCAGAACTAGGATTGAAACCAATGCCTTCCTGGTTTCTAAGCTGGTGCTCTTGACAATAATGTTAGGCTTAACATGTCCCTGCTCTATTGCAGCTCAGAAAATAATGGGTTATTTCGGAGTGATCTTCAGCTGACAGCACCACTATTTTAAATTGTACTGTGAGAGCCCTTCTTCAAGCCTAAACAGAACTTGCTAGTAGTCAGTGCTACATAAATAACAGCAATGTTTAGATATTTCACACATTCATTTCCACATATATTTGCCCAATGTCCAATCTAGGCAAGGGATTAGGTGATAGAAATAAAAAATGGGCAAGATGATCCCCTCACCTCAAGGAGCATTAAACTATACGGTAAATAACTACAGGAAATTGTACATTGTGTATTTACATTGTAAAGAGCACTGTAAGAGGGGTAATACTTCATAAAGCACAGAAATATTTTACCTATTGAGTAGAATCGTGCCTTGACCAAGTTCATACCTTTTATTTTCCTGGTATCAGGTGCTCTAGTCAACAATTCTAACCAGATTTTCTCGAATAAACACAAAGCACACCATGATACTTGAATCATGCATTTCAATATGCCCTCCAGTTTCCCATTGGACCCACACATTTGGGGATTTGTTTCTTGCAGAAAGGTATTGGCAGGGGAAGGTTCCAGTGTTAGCAGTATTGCTGTAAGATTCTTTGACAAGACCTGGAGGGAACCCAAATTCCTACCAGTGGACTCCCTGGTTTGGGTAAAGACTTTGATAAAATATCAGCATGATATAGCAAGTACCATAAATCCAGAAGCCTATCAATGAATGCCATTTGAACACATACTGAAAGAACCTATTATCCTGGAGAATTTGACCAGTGTAGATGATAGAAACAGTTTCCTTTACATCTACTATTCTCTTACCCTGTAAATGTCAACAAACAAGAAAAGAAAATTTTCTATAAGATATGAAAGAATGGGGCAAAGTTCAGAGTTGAAGGATGACTAGGATAGCAGAATATGGGGCCAGAATTCATCTTGATCAAGGGGTGCAAGCCATCTAAAGATAGATCCTCCCAAAGAGGATATAAAAGGAGATAGGACATGCAAGATGTTCTTCCTGTCTTAGTTTGAGTTCGCCCCAAAGCAAAGCTTGGGATAAAGTCTTGGGTTCAAGTTTGAATTTGATCCCAGAAAGTGGTAGTGAGGTGGTGGGGACAATGAAGTAGGGATGGCACAAAGCCAACGAAAATTGTGTTAATGAACCGTTACTGCTCAAGACAACTGGAGCTCAACACCTCTGGGAGCCCTTTGAAGAACACACCACACATCTGTGCCTCAAGATTGTCCTATGTACAGACAGGAAGATCAAGCACTTACCCGCCTGTTCCCTTGCCCCACTGTTTGAGGGTTGCCCCCCAAGGTGTTAACTTCACATCTACATTTCAGTGGTGATCAGGCTTTAAAGAAAGCTCCAAGGACGAAAAGCAAGAGATGGAGCCATTATACTTGATAGGGGACCCTGTGCAGGAAGCTATCTGCCACCCTTGTCCTGAAAGGAGGCCACCAGAGGAGAGGAGATGTGGAGCTCTGCCTGGGCATGCCAGGCATGTCAAGGACTTGTCCTAAGTTTTGTTATCTCCATTTTTAATTCATACCCATAACCAGAAATGTGATTTTAGTAGACCCTAGGAAAAATATTAGATTAATGGCCTCTCTGTTCTCTCTTTCTTGGCTATGAAGATTAAATAGAACATACTATTTCAAAAGAACAAGTCACTCAAAGATAGACCAGTTAAAACTGTACTAACAGAAGGCAATTACTTAAAAAAAAAAAAAATAATATATATATATATATATATAATTATTTATTTGGCTGCGCTGGGTCTTAGTTGCAGCACGAGGGATCTTTAATTGAGGCTGATGGGCTCTAGTTCCCTAACCAGGGATCAGACCCGGGCCCCCTGCATTGGGAATGTGGAATCTTAACCACTAAACTGCCAGCAAGGTCCTCTCCAATTACCTTTTGAACAGTGTAGATGATAGACATTGTTTCCTTTACATCCACTCTTCCCTTTCCTTGCAAATATCAAATACTGAAACCATCTTCTTGCTGTCCAAAGATACTGGATACTTAATTCACCAAGAGTTCCGACTTGTAGACAGCAGAGATCACACGAAGATAGGCCTCCTCTACCCCATTTGGAAGAAGGATTATGGTCCTACTTTCTAACACTTAGATATCATATTCAAATTATTTCTTTTTGAAATCTATGACTCAGAACAGGACATGGTGGTCAGCATTTGCAGACACATGGAGGGAATGCCAGTTTTTCCCCATAAAACACTGCTGCTGTTTTCAGCATTTTTGTTCTAAATTCTACTGGAAAACATTGTGTCCTATTTCTGCTTGGGGTTGTTTTCAACGGATGGGACTGGGACTAGAGGTGTTAGGAAAAGATAAAATGTCCCTGCACAAAAAGAGTGCAGTTAAACTTGTATCAGTATTCCTGCGATAAACTGATAAACCCTGAGCTCAGTGTGGTCAAGTTTTACATGCCTGAGCTGACACACCAATCTGCCAGCAGTCATATGGTTCTCATATGGCGACACTCCACAGATGCCAACAGAATGTGAGAAGTTTCTGGCTCATTTCCTTTGATTTTGAGTGCCGTGTTGCCTGTACACACGTACACCACATGCATGTGCACGCACTTGCACACACACACACACCCCTCTTTGTCATATTATAATGACACTGCTCTAATCCACTCAATTCCAGCAGCTCCATTAAAATGTCTCATCAGTATAAATTAATAATAATTAATCAATTAACACTATAACTGAGGTTTTTATTTTCAAAATTTCAAACTGAGTAAGAATTTTCTTGCAAATCTATGTAGATTTTGAGCAAAAAAAAAAAACAACAAATTTTTGAATGTTTTAGGGCTATTTAATTAGGGCTTAATTTTCACTCTTGTCATTGTTTTTTTAAAGGTGGTTTCCCTGAAATAGATTTGACAGCAAAAATCCTTTTTACTGAAAACTAATCTTTTTATGTATGATTAAAAGCATATAAATATCTGCAAAAAATGAAATAATTTTTTCTCATTTCCAAAACGATATGTGCCACTGTGTTAAAGAATCTATTGCTTTAGCTGTTGTGTGATATCATTACATAATTTTGCATGATAAAAAATTAATTCTTTAAATGTTTAAAAAATTTATTAAATGTGTTCTCTCATTAGATCTATTAAATCATTGAGTTTACACCATGCATATTTCAACAGTTCACTCTTTTAAGTCAACTCAATCTACATAGAAAATTTTTCTATTACTTTGCAACAGGGACTGAGCAAAGTAAGTGGAAAATGAAATCAAAGTGACATTCAAATAGTTATGACAAATACAACTGTATACCCAAATGAAACACACTTCTAGCCAAACTTTATCCTCAACCCCCAGCTTTGAGCAAGAAAGGCATGTCTGTTTCAACTCTGTATTTCCTTTATTTAAACCTTAATGGCACACAAATATTTGTAATTGAGTGCATACAGTATTTACAAATATAAATACAATATGGTCTACCTTTATCTTCTAGATTCTTACATGGAGTGAGCTCTTTAGGCATACTGTATATAAAATGCATGGCAGATGGCAATTGGATAAAACTAATATACTGTCTGGCTCACAAATGAAGAAAAGAATCTAATGAGTACTATCTTCCATCCCCTCCCTAAGGATGTTGCCATTACAGAAGATATGATTTCAATAAATATAATGAATTATTTTCATTATAAACACATCATTGCCAATTTTTTTTCACAAAGCAATGTTTACATAAATATACCTCAGAAGCAAGGAGAAATACATTCAAATTTAATTTAATTTACTCTGAAGCCTATAGGCACACTGATCTTTTAGGAAACTTTTCTTTAATGTTGAAATAAATGAGCTGCAAATTAGATCAAAATATCTACAGTTATTTGAGAGGCAAGGAAAAAAGACTCTAACTCTTTTGAGTGTTTTGGTGAAGGTCATAGTTTTGACAGAACACCAAGCTTTTTGAGTAATCCAAATTAAAATATAGCAAAAGCAAGTCCATTGGCATAGAGCATTGAATTATTATAAAAATTCTTATATCTTAGGAAGAAGAGTTTAGATATGTTCTCATTTTCTTATTCCTAAACAAGAGAAAGAAGGATAACATGGTTATCTATGCATCATTCCTACACTCATTTTGAGCTTGCCCTCAATAGAATGGTCAGCTTGTAAACAATATCTTTTGAGAAGAATTCTCATCAGGCTGATTACAGTAAAGAATATGATGGAGATAAGGACATTGAAAAAATTGGCATGAATTTTGCAAACAGTTCAATTTTATTTAGGGAGAAAATACTGAGTAGCCACTAGATGCCAAGCAATTTTTAGAAATCGAAATACGAAGATGAACAAGACATGAAGCGTGCTTTTAAGGAACTTACACTTGGTCCTCTCTTTGGAAATTATTAATGAACAATGCTTAGATAAAGAATGCCTACAGAACAAAAGAGAACTCTGTGCTTCTTTAACATTAAAACCAGTTCCTAAACTTCTAGTAGGAGAACTATATTGCACACAGGGCCTCAGAACATCCTTTTTCTCACACACTCTCTTTGTCCATTATTATATCTTTGGTGCTGGTGGTAAAGAACTCACCTGCCAATGCAGGAGGCGAAGAGACAGAGACACAGGTTTGATCCCTGGGTCAGGAAGATCCCCTGGAGGAGGGCAGGCAATCCACTAAAGTATTGTTACCTGGAGAATCCCATGGACAGAGAAGCTTGGTGGGCTACAGTCTATTTGGAAATTTATATAAATCTAGACTGAAGTTAAAAAATACCCTGATGCTGGGAAAGATTGAGGGCAGGAGGAGAAGAGGATGACCAAGGACAAGATGGTTGGATGGCATCACTGACTCAATGGACATGAGTTTGAGCAAGCTCCGGGAAATGGTGAAGGACGAGAAAGCCTGGCATGCTGCAGTCCATGGGGTTGCAAAGTGTCGGACATGACTGAGCGACTGAACAGCAACAAGACTGAAATTAAACTTCTTTTGGCACACTCTTTCTTCATAGAGGTAGTATTGCAAATTCTATAAATAAAATTATAATGGGATTATTAACAAGTTCTTAGAGGACAAAGTGATTTCAAGCACATGAGAAACATTTTATCTTCAGGCAATTGAAAAATTCCTTTCCAAATATTATCACTCAAGAAAACGGATCTCTTGAGGAAATCTATTATATGAGAAACCAATAGTCTGAAACTTAATGATTAAATAACATTTTCTGAAAAAGAATTCAGTAGTTCTCTCCCTTATTTGTGAGATGTGTTTTTTTCTTTTTGGCTTTGGTTTATCTAAATAAATGAGGCTTTGTTGTAATTGAAGATTAAGATCACTCTCTTCTCCACTTTAAAAGGTCAATTAAATAGGACTGTCAGTATTTTTAATGATAATTTCTCTATGGGAAAAGGCACTTGGCACCATGTAGGAAGCTAGTCATGAGTTTTGACCCTCAGTTTCATCATTTATGATTGCTGTCACCTAGAGCAAGTTACTTAATCTCTCAACCATGATTTTCTCATCAAGAAATCGCCAAATCCACAGGGCTTAACTGGAGAATTCTACTAAACATTTAGAGAAGAATTAATGCCAATTTACACAATTTCTTTCAGAAAATAGAAGAGGACAAAACATTTCTCAGTGTGTTTTATAACTTATTATTACCTGATACCAAAACCAGATAAAGACCACAGACAAAAAAAGAAAGCCACAAACCAGTATACTTTATGAATAGAGACATAAATATCCTTTAAAAATATTTGCAGGATTCAGTAATTTATCAAATACATATATTTGATAAATTATGAATTATTATTTATATATATATTTGATAAACCCTACACCATGACAAAGTAGGGTTTATTCCAGAGAGGCCAGACTGGTTCCATATTTGAAGGCCAATCAACATAATTTCGGAGAAGGCAATGGCACCCCACTCCAGTACTCTTGCCTGGAAAATCCCATGGATGGAGGAGCCTGGTAGGCTGCAGTTCATGGGGTTGCTAAGCATTGGACACGACTGAGCGACTTCACTTTCACTTTTCACTTTCATGCATTGGAGAAGGAAATGCAACCCACTCCAGTGTTCTTGCCTGGAGTATCCCAGGGAGAGGGGAGCCTGGTGGGCTGCCGTCTTATAGCGTTGCACAGAGTCAGACATGACTGAAGCGACTTAGCAGCAGCAGCAGCAGCAACAACATAATCCACTATATTAACAGGCTAAAGAAGAAAAATCTCATGATCATATCAACTGATGCAAATAAATAATTTGACAAACTCAAAAGCATTAATGATTAACAAACCCTCAAAATAGAAAGTGTGGGGGAACTTCCTCATCTTCATTCAGAGCATCTACAAGATACATAAGCCAACATTATACTTAATGGTAAAAGACTGAATGCTTTCTTTTCAAGATCAGGAACAAAGCAAAGATGTCTACTCTAATCTCTCTTTTCAACATATTGGAAGTTCTAGTCACCTTATTAAAGGAAAGAAAATAAAATAAAAGGCATACAGATTAAGGGTAAAAAAGAAAAGAAATAAAACTACCTATTTGCAAATGACATACTTGTCTACATAGAATATTTGAAGGAATCTACAAAAACTCATAGAACTAATCAGTGAGTTCAGAAGGTCACAAGATAAAAGATAAACATATTAAAATCAATTGTAACTCTATATACTTGCAGTAAAAATGTGGACACTAAAATTTAAAATAAAATATCATTTTTAATTGCTAATAAAAATGAGACATTTTAGGTATAAACTTGCCAAAACATTTACAGGACCTGAATGCTGAAAACTACACAACACTGATGAAAGAAATCAAAGATCTAAATAATGGAGAGCTAGACCATGTTTCGGAGAAGGCAATGGCACCCCGCTCCAGTACTCTTGCCTGGAAAATCCCATGGACAGAGGAGCCTGGTGGGCTACAGTCTGTGGGGTCTCGAAGGGTCGGACACGACTGAGCGACTTCCCTTTCACTTTTCACTTTCATGCATTGGAGAAGGAAATGGCAACCCACTCCAGTGTTCTTCCCTGGAGAATCCCAGGGACGGGGGAGCCTGGTGGGCTGCCACCTATAGGGTCGCACAGAGTCGGACACGACTGAAGCGACTTAGCAGCAGCAGCAGCAGACCACGTTTATGAAGTAGAAAACTAAATATCATAAAGATGTCAGTAATCCCCAAATTCATAAAGATTCAGTGCAATTTCTACCAATACCTGAGCAAGAGTGTTTGTAGATATAGAGATTTTTCTAAAATTTATATAGGAAGGCACAGGAATTAGAGTAGCTAAAATCATTTTGAATCAGAAAAATAAAGTGGGAGGAATCAGTTGACCTGATTTTAAGACTTGTTAATAGCCATTGTAATTAAGACTATATTGTGTTGGTGGAGGAATAGACACATAGAATAAGGAAGAGAATAGAAAACCCAGAAATAGACCCACATAAATATGCCCAGCTGATTTTTGACAGAGATGCAAAAGCAATTCAAAGGAAGAAGGCTATCAATAAATGTGCTAGAACAAATGAATAAACCAAAACCAAAAAAAAAAAAAGCCACCTCAACCTAAATCTCACACTTTATACAAAACTTAATTCACAAGCATCATGAAATTTAATATATAATCTATAAAGCCATAAATACTTTATAAAAAATTGGAAAATATTTTTGTGAGTTAGAACTAGACAGTTTGTAGACCGATACCAGGGCACAACCCAAAAAGGAAAAAATGATAAACTGGATTTCGTCAAAAATAAACACTTACGATATGTGAAAGGCTTCCCCGGTGGCTTAGATGGTAAAGCGTCTGTCTGCAATGCAGGAGACCGAGGTTCAATCCCTGGGTTGGGAAATCTTGTTAAGAGGATGAAACAATAAGCAAGATATGGGAAGAAATATCTGCAAACCACATATTCAACAAAAGACAACTATCTAGAATATATGAAGAACTCTCAAAACTCAACAGTAAATGAAAAAATGATCTAAATAAAAAATAGACAAAACACATGAACAGACATTTCACAAAAGAAGTTATATAGCTAGAATATTAGCACATGAAAAGACATTCAAAATCACTTGCCACTAAATAAATGCAAATTAACAGTGTCAGACTTTATTTTTTGGGGCTCCAAAATCACTGCAGATGGTGACTGCAGCCATGAAATTAAAAGACACTTACTCCTTGGAAGGAAAGTTATGATCAACCTAGATAGCATATTGAAAAGCAGAGACATTACTTTGCCAACAAAGGTCCATCTAGTCAAGGCTATGGTTTTTCCTGTGGTCATGTATGGATATGAGAGTTGGACTGTGAAGAAGGCTGAGCTCCAAAGAATTGATGCTTTTGAAGTGTGGTGTTGGAGAAGACTCTTGAGAGTCCCTTGGACTACAAGGAGATCCAACCAGTCCATTCTGAAGGAGATCAGCCCTGGGACTTCTTTGGAAGGAATGATGCTAAAGCTGAAACTCCAGTACTTTGGCCACCTCATGC
>NW_011494839.1:3264326-3274361 GCF_000754665.1 Bison bison bison | reverse complement strand
AGGGGGTGACAGAGGATGAGATGGCTGGATGGCATCACTGACTCGATGGATGTGAGTCTGAGTGAACTCTGGGAGTTGGTGATGGACAGGGAGGCCTGGCGTGCTGCGATTCATGGGGTCGCAAAGAGTCGGACACGACTGAGCGATTGAACTGAACTGAAACCCAATGTGAGATATTACTATACACTCATTGGAATGGATACATAAGAAATGGTGACAATACTAATTGATAGAAAGGATGTGGAGAACTGAAGAAAGATTGCTGAAGATAACATAAAATTGCAAATTGCATAGCCATTCTAGGAAACAGATTGGCAGCTTCTTAAAAAAAAAAACAAAAACAAACTAAACATGTAAATACAATACGACCCAGCAATTGTAATTCTGAATATTCCTCCAAAATGAAGACTCAGATCAGATCAGATCAGATCAGTCACTCAGTCGTGTCTGACTCTTTGCGACCCCATGAATCGCAGCACGCCAGGCCTCCCTGTCCATCACCAACTCCCAGAGTTCACTCAGACTCACGTCCATCGAGTCAGTGATGCCATCCAGCCATCTCATCCTCTGTCGTCCACTTCTCCTCTTGCCCCCAATCATTCACACAAACACCTGTAATGAAGGTTTATAGCAACTTCATTCTTCATAGCCCAAACTGCAAGTAATCTGGATGTCCTTCAATGAGTGACTGGTTAAACTCACTGTAGTTTATCTGCATCATAGAAGACCACTGAGCAGCAAAAAGGGATGGATTATTGATACACACTTGTTGGAGAAAACAGAAAGTGCTCACCAAACTGAGAAGCCATCTTGAGATGGAAAAATGAGGTAGGCACCTTCCTGCAATCAATCAATAGATCAGTTCATTATAGAGTAACTTACTCACAGGTGGACACAACTGAAGTGACTTGGCACACACACATGCACTCACAGGTGGATGGTGTCAACAGTGATCTGGAAGCATTCATAGCTGCACTCTGCACTGCCAAGGGGACAGTTCGGTTCAGTCTCTCAGTCGTGTCCGACTCTTTATGACCCCATGGACTGCAGCATGCCAGGCCTCCCTGTCCATCACCAACTCCCAGAGCTTGCTCAAACTCATATTCATCGAGTTGGTGATGCCATCTAACCATCTCATCCTCTATCATCCCCTGCTCCTCCTGCCTTTAGTCTTTCCCAGCATCAGGGTCTTTTCCAGTGAGTCAGTTCTTCGGATCGGGTGACCCAGTGCCAAGGGGACACTGGGACAGTTTTATAGTTAACCTAGGGTTTGGGGGACAGGGAGTCAGGCAGTGCATTCCTAAGTCAAGATTTATGAATGGGTAGTCTTATGGGTGCTGGGAATATGTTGTGAAGGTTTTCATTATTGTTTAGAGACTAACAGAGCATAGAGGCCACCTGGTCCTAATGATTATGAAACAATATCTATTAACTACAAAGTTCTCAATGACAGAGAAGTGACTCACGGTACAGTACATTCCTGTGTAGGGTCAATGGAAAGACATAAGGAGCCATGTGGACCCAAGATGGTGTCAGTTATGTTACCAGAACCTGGATGAGTCCCCAGAGCATTGTGTAAAAAAATAAAAGCTACCTCACTTACAAACTGAGATGATTCCATTTACATAACATTCTTTAAATGAGAAATAACATGGTCACCAACAATGGACTGATGGGGATCCAGGCAAGGAGAGCCAGGTAATGAGGGGTGAAGGCAGATGAGGCGGCTAAAAAGGTGCAACAAGAGAGAACACGTGGTAATGCAAATGTTCTGTATCTTGACTACAGCAATCTCAACATGCTGGTTGCCATCCTGTACCTTTGTTTTATAAGTGTGACCTTGGGGAAAACTGGCTGAAGGATGCATAGGATCTCTGCACTATTTCTCACAACTGCATGTGAATCTATACTTACCTCAAAATAAAAAGTTTGTTTCAAAAACAAGCTAAACCCCTCCCCCTAGAAGTACACCACAATTTTAAACAAATATAATTTATGTTTTACAATCTCCAATGACCAAAGAAAATCAGCAAAACTTAAAATTATAGTAATGAATATTAAGTGGGCTTCCCTGATGGCTCAGTGGTAAAGAATCCATCTGCTGTGCAGAAGATGCAGGTTCAATCCTGGGTCAGGAAGATCTCCTGGAGAAGGAAATGGCAACCCACTCCAGTATTCTCGTTTGGGAAATCTCATGGACAGAGGAGCTTAGCAGGCTATAGTCCCTGGGGTTGCAAAAGAATTGAACATGACTTAGCAACTAAAACAACAAAACGAATGTTAAAGAATTTTACATGTATATAATTTTTAACAAAGTGCTGATATTCACTACATCAATTTGATACAACTATCCTGCAGTGTCTTTGGGGGGTTGCAATTATGGTGTGCTAGAAAATGTGCATTTGTTTTCATTTGAAGTAATGATTTAGAGCTTTCTGTTCTAAATTTTTTTACATCCTGTGTTCCAGCCATTAGGTTAGATAATTGGCCGAGTCATGATAGCAAATGAATATAAACTAGCTCAGGTAAAATCATGTGTTAAATACATATGGACCTCCATAGGCAGATGTCACTGTGTACACAAGTTGTCTAAGCATATGATTTGCATTTTCACTTGATATATGAAACTTTCATCATCACAATTCTCCATCCCTTTTAAAATAAAAGACATATTTTGGTGCTCTAAAATCCTATAACTGATGTATCCATCAATGTTGAGTGCTGGTAGGAAAATGTAGGAAGAACTGCAAGTGATCCAGCAGAATCATTCCAAAAATAGTACCTTCTTAATTCAGTGAAGAGCAATGATAAGTAAATGATACAAAGAAGGTCACTTTCAAATTTTAACTTTACTTATTAGCCAGAAAGGGGAACGCACAAGGATTTAATGCTGATAAACTGTGTGGAGAAAAAAAACAAATATTTAAAATTGTATGAAAAGAGATAGAAGGGTCATCTCAACTGGGAATTCTCAAAATAAAAGATGAGGAGTTTAAAAGAAGTATAAAGCCAATATTTAATGGCTTTGATGCCATTGCCAGAAAAGGCAGGAACAGAAAGATAAACTGTTTACAAGGAACACTTCAGAAAAACTTTAAGTTAACATTTATCAATTATGAAAACAAGAAAAATTACATTAAAAACAGAAAAAAATGTGATAGTTAAATATATTATATTGCATGCCTAGTCGCTCAGTTCTGTCCAACTCTTTGAGACCCTATGGACTGTAACCTGTCAGGCTCCTGTGTCCATGGAATTTTTCAGGTACGAATTCTGGAGAGGGCTGCCATTTTCTACTCTAGGGGGTATTCCTGAACTAAGGATCAAACCCTCATCTCTTGTGTCTCCGCGTTGGCAGGCAGATTTTTTTACCACTAGGACCACTGCCTTCCTTAAATCTTGTTTTATTTAACATTTTGAAATGTTCGTAAAGTAAAAAGTTATAAATAGTAATATATTTTGGATACCAGTATTCCCCTAAGAATTTATATATGTGGGTTTATGCAATTATTTCCATGAAAATCTCTTCTTTTGTTTAAGAAAACAAGCTTAATTACATCATGTGCTTAGCATACAACTCACTTTAGAGAAAGTCCATTGACAAACACTGTCATAAACAAAGCATTTCATAACTACCAGTTAATTAGAGATATATAATCACCACCTAAATTAGGAACATAGTTTCAGTGGGAATTAATCAGTTTATAACCATGTACAGTTTTCAAATTGAAACATTTGATGAATTCTTGGCATGTGTCACACACTCGGATCTGATACAGTCCCCTCTGGTTTCATGTTTACACTTTACTTGTCCCTCTTTCTCATGGAAAAGGCAACAGATCTTATTTCTAGCGTATTCTTTCTTCTCTTTGTATTAGCTTTTTCCGCCTAAATACAAATGTATATAGCTTTTCCTTTGCAATTGTTCACTTTGTTTATCATATTACTTTTCTCTACTTTGGCAGAGTTCTGCAAATAAAGGGTAATGATGGTATTTACAGACATCCAGGTTAACATGGAATCATGCCTGAAACATTTCTGCTCAACTTCCCTTTAAAATACCCATGAAGATATCAAAAGAGACAAAACTGGCAACTGCATTAGACACTAGCTGTAAGAGAAGATGACATAAAGTCCAAGTGGGATGTGCACTGATTGCAATGTTGATGAAGATGACTCTATCAACACAGTTCTGGACTGTAGACCATTACGAACTCTAGCCTCTGAATCAAGCACAGCAGTTCACTTTGAAGAGGATGAGGGAAACCATTTTGACATGCCTCCAGATTGTTCAAAAACCTGGGAACTATGTCTGACTATCTAGATGGGTCAGGAAATCCCATAACTGAGTTCAGAATCCTCAATCCAGGAAACTTGCATTAGAAGACTAACAACTAGCCAATATAAATTCCACCAACTCCGGACTTTAGGTTTAAATCTGAGAAGGAAAATAATCTAGCACAAGTTTGCAGTCAAGGAATTTAGAATATTCTGCCATGTCTGTTGGAAGCTCTAGAAATAAATACAGATCTTCCGTTCTGAAACATAATCAGAAAAGAAAAATTATCTACTTTAGAGATGTAAGGCAAAGGAAGCATTGCTCTGAAGGTTAAAAAGATTGTATCTCTGATTCTTGTTTTCTTTTAAAAAAAAAGATGGAAATTTTAGAATAAATTTGATTAATGGCCTCCAAAAATTACAGGAGAATATGGACCTTGCAGAAAAAAAAACACGAAAGCTGAATTTTTTAAAAAATCATGAAAAAGAGATTTTAAGTGAGCTGACTAAAGGATAAATGCAGATTTTATATAATAGCAAAAAGAGACATACAGAAAAATAAAATATTAGGCTGAAATTCATAAAGTTTTTAGAAAAAAAGGAAAATGTGATTATATATTAAATATTGGATGATACTAAGATACTTCCCAAGTGGTGCAGTTGGTAAAGAATCTGCCTGTCAACGCAGGAGATGCAAGAGACACAGGTTCAAGAAGGAAACGGCAACCCACTCCAGTATTCTTGCCTGGAAAATCCCATGGACAGAGGAGCCTGGCGGGTTACAGTCCATGGGATGTCAAAGAGTCAGACGCGAATGAGCACGCACACACATGCGTAAGGAACATATAATCAATTCTCCTTGTTTTTAAGAGATGGATAACAAAGTACAAACAGGTGAAATGGTAGGATGCCTGGGATTTGTTTTAAAATACTTCAGCAAAAAATGAAAAAAAAGAAAGAAAATTAGAGAAGGGACACACAGTATGAACGTAGTGAAATCTGAATTGTGCAGATGAGTGGCAGGTGGTGCAAATGCAGATGCTGAGGCAGAGTCAGAGGACAGATGTTTCTGGAGGGTAATTCCCGTGAAAGGTAAAGAGGGGGGAAGCAGGATTAGTCGGGGGAAGCCTGTGGGTCGTGCTAACACCTCCCCACTGTGAGGGAAGAGGGAGGAGGTGACCATGGTGAAGATCTGATGATGCTGGCTGATCCAGTGAGTCAGCTTCCATTGACTCCTTGAGCTCAGCCCTCGCGGCTCTGTGCTCGCTCACTGGCTGGAGACTGCCCCAGAGCAGGAGGATCTTGGCATGGGTACCGGGGCACGTCCCCCCAAGTGCTGTGTCTGGAGACACTGCTGATCTCCAGCTTAAGTGCAAGTTTCCTCCCGATGAAAGAGACAAAGGGCTCACCTCCCAGGCTACATCACTGGTACAAAAGCCAGCCTACATGACTGTGCTATATATCTTTTAATATTTTAGACAGTTTCATTAAAAAACATTCAAAAATAGGAACTTCCCTGACAGTCCAGTGGTTAAGAGTCTGTGCTCTCAATACCAGGCACACAGGTTCAATCCCTAGGGGAGGAACTAAGAGATCCTGCATGCTGCGTATCTTGGCCAATAAACAAATAATATGTTCCAAAACAGTAGCAGAATTTAAATATACTTTGGAGGCAAGAAAGCACAGAGGTGACACTTCAGAAGATGAAATCAATGATAGAAGACAAACCTGAGACACTCAACCAGAATATAGAAGAAAACAATGAGACAAAAAGGAGCCTTTAAAGGAACCTCTGCTTTGAAGGACAGAGGGCTTCCCTGGTGGCTCAGACGGTTTAAAAAAAAAAAAAATCTGCCTGCAATGTGGGAGACACAGGTTCGATCCCTGGGACAGAAAGATCCCCTAGAGAAGGGAATGGCAACTCACTCCAGTATTCTTGCCTGGAGAATTCCATGGATAGAGGAGCCTGGCAGACTACAGTCCATAGGGTCTCAAAGAGTCTGACACGACTGAGTGCCTAACACTTTCACTTTTTTCTTTAAAGGACAGAAAACCAAAAGAAAGGATGAGTACCATGATACAGGAATGCTCAGCTTAGGTATTCATAAGCCTTCACATCTCATCTGAAGAATTTACGAGTCACAGAGTGATCCGAGCCCCAGGAAAAATGAATGAAAAAAGCACACTCAGAATACAGTGAAACTTGCCTTTTGATGTTGTTTTTACAAAGAAAATATAGCTCATTTATTTCTTTAAAACTGTCTTCTCTTTCTCACAATTCACTGTGTAGTAAATTTAGTCCAATCTGGTGAAAAACACGAATCTGATTCACTAAGTTGAACAGTCTTTTTTAGTTTTAATTCAGTTCATTTGGAACAGATTCTTTTCCGATCCCCACCCCCAGTCCACCCTTCCACCTGTTGCGGCAGCAGGGGCCTCCTCAGAGCCGGGGGCTGAGAAGGGTTTCGGGGACCCACCTCGCTTCCTGTCATTCCTTCAGGTTCTTGAGTGATCGCCTTTGTCTGCTGGGTTGGTGTTACTCTACAGGGAACGTGGCTGAAGTTAGAGGCCAAAGAAGGCACCATTAGATTTCTTTCGGCTTCCCAGGACCCTTGGTTCTCTCCAGCTGCTTGGGTCTCCTCTCAGTCAGATTCCCTAGATTCCCCAGCCTGCCTCCTGCTGCGGGTCCCTGGCCCCTTGTCACAGCAGGCCTCTGGGTCTCAAGTCAGTTACCTTTGGACTGCCAGGCCCCAAAGACCTGTAGGAATCCCAGGTTCCACTCACATTTGGCAGGAGCTCCGGCCTTGTGCTATCTGCACAAACCATACCACTGGCTCCGCTGCGATGAAGAGTGTCATTTGTCTTCCACCTGTGAAGCAGTGTCCTGCCAGCGTCCCCAGGAACATCCTGTCCTCTACATGCCCCTCCAGCTCATCCCCTGTGTGGACACCCGTGTGCCTTCCCCGGCCACCGAGCCTTCCCTCCTTTTCCCCGAAGAAAGAGGAATCGTGGGAGCATCATGTCTGGCAACTTACAAAGAAATCAAAGTAAGGGTCTTCTCAGCCTTCTTCTCAACACAAATAGGAGCAAATTTTTGATCAAAGGATTAGATATCAAGCCAAACTGTCCCAGGTGCAAAAACCACAGGGACATGCTCAGCTAGAGAGGGACTTCGAAAATGAACCCCGCTCAGGCAACCAGAAGAAATACACCAGTGCACTCAAAAGATGTCTGTAAATCAAGAAGGGCAAAGTCAGAGTATGTAAGAGGTGAGCCCTGAAATAGATTAAATACATACTGTAAGTTATAAAGGGCTATTGTAAATATATAACACCGCAGAACACAAGTGTCAGAGACTTCCCTGACTGTCCAATGGTTAAGACTCTGTACTTTCAACGCAGAGGGTGTGGGTTTGATCCCTGGTCGAGGAACTAAGATCCCACATGGCTCACAGGAAAAAAAAAAAAAAATTTAAAGACTACAATTGTCGAAGTCTCTTTTCAAGGTAAGATATATTAAATTGTATAATAATGTGATGGAACTATAATCCCAGATAAAATTTTAAAAGCTTGTGAAGGGGTTGGGATAGCAAGGAGATGAGCCAAATTGCCTCATAACCCATGAAGAAAGTTTTTATTTTTGTGAAAAGAAATTTAGGCAACGTTTACTTTCTCAAAAAGGAAATCATATTCAGAAGCAAGTAGTTAAGGGTTACTGGATCAGTAAGTTGGAATATCTTAAATATATATATTTAAATATATATATAGGCTGGCTTGCCAAAGTCTATTCACTGATATAAGTTGGTGTTGATTGAGTGAACAGCTTTAAAACTGGTTTTGGGGACTACTTGTTGCCATGGTTACTGAACAATCAGTTTTTTTCTCAGTTTGTAGAAACTTGTTTTATTTTGCTTGTCTTTCGGTCTTCGTTCAGTCAAAACTGCAAAAGAGATTATCAGTGATTGGTCAAGTCTTCACCACAGGTGAAGCATTCTTGAAGACAACCTTTGTTTACAGACATCCGGTTTTCAGGTTGAGAGTTGAACCAGTGTGATTTTATCTGCTTTTGCTTGAATCATTTGGAGAATCATCTGTCACCATAATGACTGCCCAGAAGCATTTAAGATTCTATGCAACAGACACTGAACAACAATGAGGCCAATAAGAAGTTTTATATTTTATAAAGAGGGTCAAAGATAAGTTCCAGCAATTTCCTGTGTCTGAAACTCTGATACTTTGGCCACCTGATGCGAAGAACTGACTAACTAGAAAAGACCCTGATGCTGGGGAAGACTGAAGGCGGGAGGAGAAGGGGACAACAGAGGATGAGATGGTTGGATGGCATCACCAGTTCGATGGACATGAGTTTGAGCAACCTCTGAGAGTTGGTGATGGACAGGGAAGCCTGGCGTGCTGCAGTCCACGGGGTCACAAAGAGACGGACACAACTGAGCTACTGAACTGACTGACTGATGTCAGTTGGCTTTCTTTCTTTTTTTAATTTTAATTTTATATTGGTGTATAGTTGATTAACAACTTTGATTAATTGTGTTAGTTTAAGGTATACAGCAAAGTGATTCAGTTGTACACATACAATTCTTTTCCCACCTAGGTTATTCCAGAATATTGAGCAGAGTTCCCTGTGCTATATAGCAGGTCCTTGTCAGTTACCTATTTTAAATATAGCAGTGTGTACATGTCAATCCCATATCCCAGTCCAACCCTCCCTCACCACCCTTCCCCCGCCCCCAGTAACCATAAATTCATTCTCTGAGACTGTTCCTGGTGTTTAAAAAAGTTCATTTGTATCATTTTTTTTTAGAAAGTGATATATAATACTTGTCTTTCTCTGACTTATTAACAGTGTGATAAGTGAAGACTGGCTTTTCTTTAGCTTAACTATCACTTGCTTTTGCTCCTTGCACAGTGTTTATTCAGGCAGCAATGGTATAGTTCAGTTCAGTTCAGTCACTCAGTCATGTCAGACTCTTTGCAACCCTATGGATTGCAGCATGCCAGGCCTGCCTATCCATCACCAACTCCCAAAGTTTACCCAAACTCATGTCCATTGAGTCGGTGATGCCATCCAACCGTCTCATCCTCTGTCGTCCCCTTCTCTTCCTGTCTTTAATCTTTCCCAGCATCAGGATCTTTTCAAATGAGTCAGTTCTTTGCATCAGGTGGCCAAAGTTTCATCTTCAGCATCAGTCCTTCCAATGGATATTCAGGACAGATTTCCTTTAGGATGGACTGGTTGGATCTCCTTGCAGTCCAGGGGACTCTCAAGAGTCTTCTCCAACACCACAGTTCAAAAGAATCAATTCTTTGGCACTCAGCTTTCTTTATAGTTCAACTCTTACATCCATACATGACTGCTAGAAAAACCATAGCTTTGACTAGACTGACCTTTGTTGGTAAAGTAATGTCTCTGCTTTTTAATATGCTGTCTAGGTTGGTCATAACTTTTCTTCCAAGGAATAAACGTCTTTTAATTTCATGGCTGCAATCACCATCTGCAGTGATTTTCAAGCCCAAGAAAATAAAGTCTGTCACTATTTCCACTGTCTTTCCATCTATTTGCCATGAAGTGATGTGACCAGATGCCATGATCTTAGTTTTCTGAATGTTGAGTTTTAACCCAACTTTTTCACTCTCCTCTTTCACTTTCATCAAGAGGCTCTTTAGTTCTTCTTCACTTTCTGTCATAAGGGTGGTGTCATCTGCATATCTGAGGTTATTGATATTTCTCCCGGCAATC
>NW_011494839.1:3260411-3263894 GCF_000754665.1 Bison bison bison | reverse complement strand
TGTTGCTTCCTGACCTGCATACAGATTTTTCAAGAGGCAGGTCAGGTGGTCTGGTATTCCCATCTCTTTCAGAATTTTCCACAGTTTGTTGTGATCCACACAGTCAAAGGCTTTAGCATAGTCAATAAAGCAGAAATAGATGTTTTTCTGGAACTCTTGCTCTTTTGATGGTCCAGCGGATGTTGGCAATTTGATCTCTGGTTCCTCTGCCTTTTCTATATCCAGCTTGAACATCTGGAAGTTCATGGTTCACATACTGTTGAAGCCTGGCTTGGAGAATTTTGAGCATTACTTTACTAGAGATGAGTGCAATTGTGCAGTAGTTTGAGCATTCTTTGGCATTGCCTTTCTTTGGGACTGGAATGAAAACTGACCTTTTCCAGTCCTGTGGTCACTGCTGAATTTTCCAAATTTGCTGGCATATTGAATGTAGCAGTTTCACAGCATCATCTTTTAGGATCTGAAATAGCTCAACTGTAATTCCATCACCTCCACTAGCTTTGTTTGTAGTGATGTTTCCTAAGGCCCACTTGACTTTGCATTCCAGGATGTCTGGTTCTAGGTGAGTGATCATACCATCATGATTATCTGGGTCATGAAGATCTTTTTTGTAGAGTTCTGTGTATTCTTGCCACCTCTTCTTAATATCATCTGCTTCTGTTAGGTCCATACCATTTGTCCTTTATTGTACCCATTTTTGCATGAAAAGTTCCCTTGGTATCTCTAATTTTCTTGAAGAGATTTCTAGTCTTTCCCATTCTATTGTTTCCCTCTATTTCTTTGCCATGATCACTGAGGAAGGCTTTCTTATCTCTCCTTGCTATTCTTCAGATCTCTGCATTCAAATGAGTATATCTTTCCTTTTATCCTTTGCTTTTCACTTCTCTTCTTTTCACAGCTATTTGTAAGGCTTCCTCAGACAGCCATTTTGCTTTTTTGCATTTCTTTTTCTCGGGGATGGTCTTGATCCCTGTTTCCTGTATAGTGTCAGGAACCTCCATCCATAGTTCTTCAGGCACTCTGTCTATTAGATCTAATCCCTTGAATCTATTTCTCACTTCCACTGTATAATCGTTAGCGATTTGATTTAGATCATACCTGAATGGTCTAATGGTTTTCCCTACTTTCTTCAATTTAAGTCTGAATTTGGCAATAAGGAGTTCATGATCTGAGCCACAGTCAGCTCCTGGTCTTGCTTTTGCTGACTGTATAGAGCTTCTCCATCTTTGGCTGCAAAGAATATAATCAATCTGATTTTGATATTGATCATCCGGTGATGTCCATGTGTAGAGTCTTCTCTTGTGTTGTTGGAAAAGGGTGTTTACTATGACCAGTGCATTCTCTTGGCAAAACTCTATTAGCTTTTGCCCTGCTTCATTCTGTACTTCAATGCCAAATTTGCCTGTTATTCCAGGTGTTTCATGACTTCCTACTTTTTCATTCCAGTCCCCTATAATGAAAAGGTACAGATCCCTCCCTAATTGGCCAAAGGAAAATCTGTAGATATTTTATTATCCATAATTACTTTAAGGAAGGGCGTGTTCAGTCATGTCCGACTCTTTGCACCTCTTGGACTGTAGCCCACCAGGCTCCTTTGTCCATGGGATTCTCTGGCTAAGTGTACTAGAGTAGGTTGCCAT
Source organism: Bison bison bison (assembly GCF_000754665.1). Lineage (NCBI taxonomy): Eukaryota > Metazoa > Chordata > Mammalia > Artiodactyla > Bovidae > Bison > Bison bison. The sequence continues at coordinate 3,262,254 of NW_011494839.1, read as the reverse complement.
GCCTTCCTCCAGGGGATCTTCCTGACCCAGGCTGAACCATGTCTCCTGTGGATTCTTTACCGCTGTGCCACCAGGGAAGGCTGGTGGATTCATTTAGAAAAAAGTAAGTTTAATATTATTATTACATATTTAGAACCCATAGAGGAAGACAACTGTCTAAAATCTACTTGGAAGTATCCAAACATTCCTTGGCCATGGAACCCATCTATACTGTATCTCTGGCTTTCTCAGATTAACTACAGATAGAGTATGAATTACCTGTGTCCTCTGCCAGCCTGCAAAAGTGTCCCAGTCAGTGTTTACTATCGTAGCAAATGTGCCTTTATGGGTCATCTTGTCTGACAGAGGAGTTTTTCAAGTGTGCATTTGAGATTTGATATAGTTCTTCCAGGTAGCGATGCAGGTTTTGCCAGATCTTACTTTATAAACCATACAACCTGGTCATTTCTAGAGTTTCTTTTCATAATTTTGCAGGCCATATTCCGAGTATTTATTACAGAATAATCTTTGATCTTCTTCAGACACTTAATGTTTGTCATTGCTTTAAATGAAGTCTTTGTATAGGGACCTCGTTAGAGTAGCATTGACTACCATGTGTAACATGGTTAACTAGTAGGAAGCTGCTGTACAGCACAGGGAGCTCAGCTCAGTGCTCTGTGACAACCTAAAGGAGTGGGACGGTGGGGGGTGGAGAAAGGAGGCTCAGAGGGAGGGGATATATGTATACTTATGGCTGATTCACATTGTTATACGGCTGAAACCAACAGATCATTGTAAAGTAATTATCCTCCAATTAAAAATAAATTTTAAGTTTGTTTAGCATGAAGGTTATTTATATATTTACACAGTATTTTATATTATTTCTAAAGTATTTAAATTTTTAAAGTATTTTAAAAGATCTAGGATATATATAGCACACTACTTTATATAGTTTCTTTTTTCTGTCTTAACTTTTTAAAAACAGCTTTATTAAGCTATAGTTCACATAAAATTTATCCATCTTACGTATACAATTCAGTGGCTTTACATACATTTTTGAGTTGTGTAACTATCACTACAATCTATTTTTAAAACACTTCTGATAATCCACTTTTGGACAATAATTATTTGGGGTACCATCATGGCACCTATTTGCTATTCACTAAGAAATTTATTTTTCAATATTATAAAGTACCTAGGAAAAAATTTTTAACTATTTTTTTCTGCAGCATATTAAATAAGAGGATTATTTTAAAACACATCAGCTACCAGTTATAGTTACTGTTTTATTTTAATAGTTCAGTTCAGTCGCTCAGTCGTGTCTGACCCTTTGCGACCCCATGAATCACAGCACACTAGGCCTCCCTGTCCATCACCAAATCCTGGAGTTCACTCAGACTCATGTCCATCGAGTCAGTGATGCCATCCAGCCATCTCATCCTCTGTCGTCCCCTTCTCCTCCTGCCCCCAATCCCTCCCAGCATCAGAGTCTTTTCCAATGAGTCAACTCTTTGCATGAGGTGGCCAAAGTACTGGAGTTTCAGCTTTAGCATCATTCCTTCCAAAGAAATCCCAGGGCTGATCTCCTTCAGAATGGACTTGTTGGATCTCCTTGCAGTGCAAGGGACTCTCAAGAGTCTTCTCCAACACCACACTTCAAAAGCATCAATTCTTTGGCACTCAGTCTTCTTCACAGTCCAACTCTCACATCCATACATGACCACAGGAAAAACCATAGCCTTGACTAGATGGACCTTTGTTTGCAAAGTAATGTCTCTGCTTTTTAATATGCTGTCTAGGTTGGTCATAACTTTCCTTCCAAGGAGTAAGTGTCTTTTAATTTCATGGCTGCAGTCACCATCTG
>NW_011494839.1:3259836-3260296 GCF_000754665.1 Bison bison bison | reverse complement strand
AAAAATAAAGTCTGACACTGTTTCCACTGTTTCCCCATCTATTTCCCATGAAGTGATGGGACCAGGATGCCATGATCTTCGTTTTCTGAATGTTGAACTTTAAGCCAACTTTTTCACTCTCCACTTTCACTTTCATCAAGAGGCTTTTTAGTTCCATTTCACTTTCTGCCATAAGGGTGGTGTCATCTGCATATCTGAGGTTATTGATATTTCTCCTGGCAATCTTGATTCCAGCTTGTGCTTCTTCCAGCCCAGCATTTCTCATGATGTACTCTGCATATAAGTTAAATAAGCAAGGTGACAATATATAGCCTTGATGTACTCCTTTTCCTATTTGGAAACAGTCTGTTGTTCCATGTCAAGTTCTAAATGTTGCTTCCTGACCTGCATACAAATTTCTTAAGAGGCAGATCAGGTGGTCTGGTATTCCCATCTCTTTCAGAATTTTCCACAGTTTATT
>NW_011494839.1:3258310-3259736 GCF_000754665.1 Bison bison bison | reverse complement strand
CACGGTTCACATATTGCTGAAGCCTGGCTTGGAGAATTTTGAGCATTACTTTACTAGCGTGTGAGATGAGTGCAATGCATTCTTTGGCCTTGCCTTTCTTTGGGATTGGAATGAAAACTGACCTTTTCCAGTCCTGTGACCACTGCTGAGTTTTCCAAATTTGCTGGCATATTGAGTGAAGCACTTTCACAGCATCATCTTTCAGGATTTGAAATAACTCTACTGGAATTCCATCACCTCCACTAGCTTTGTTTGTAGTGAAGCTTTCTAAGGCCCACTTGACTTCACATTCCAGAATGTCTGGCTCTAGGTCAGTGATCACACCATCGTGATTATCTGGGTCATGAAGATCTTTTTTGCAGAGTTTTTCTGTGTATTCTTGCCATCTCTTCTTAATATCTTCTGCTTCTGTTAGGTCCATACCATTTCTGTCTTTTATCAAGCCCATCTTTGCATGAAATGTTCCCTTGGTATCTCTAATTTTCTTGAAGAGATCTCTAGTCTTTCCCATTCTGTTGTTTTCCTCTATTTCTTTGCATTGATCGCTGAAGAAGGCTTTCGTATCTCTTCTTGCTATTCTTTGGAACTCTGCATTCAGATGTTTATATCTTTCCTTTTCTCCTTTGCTTTTCACTTCTCTTCTTTTCATGGCTATTTGTAAGGCTTCCTCAGACAGCCATTTTGCTTTTTTGCATTTCTTTTCCATGGTGATGGTCTTGATCCTTGTCTCTTGTACAATGTCACGAACCTCCATCCATAGTTCATCAGGCACTCTATCTATCAGATCTAGGCCCAAATTCATAAGGGATTTGATTTAGGTCATACCTGAATGGTCTAATGGTTTTCCCTACTTTCTTCAACTTAAGTCTGAATTTGGCAATAAGGAGTTCATGATCTGAGCCATAGTCAGCTCCTGGTCTTGTTTTTGCTGAATGTATAGAGCTTCTCCATCTTTGGCTGCAAAGAATATAATCAATCTGATTTCGGTGTTGACCATCTGGTGTTGTCCATGTGTAGTCTTCTCTTGTGTTGTTGGAAGAGGGTGTTTGTTATGATCAGTGCATTTTCTTGGCAAAACTCTATTAGTCTTTGCCCTGCTTTATTCCGTATTCCAAGGCCAAATTTGCCTGTTACTCCAGGTGTTTTTTGACTTCCTACTTTTGCATTCCAGTCCCCTATAATGAAAAGGACATCTTTTTGGGTGTTAGTTCTAAAAGGTCTTGTAAGTCTTCATAGAACTGTTCAACTTCAGCTTTTCAGCGTTACTGGTTGGGGCATAGACTTGGATTACTGTGATATTGAATGGTTTGCCTTGGAAACGAACAGAGATCATTCTGTTGTTTTTGAGATTGCCTCCAAGTACTGCATTTTGGACTCTTTTGTTGACCATGATGGCTACTCCATTTCTTCTGTGGGATTCCTGCCC
>NW_011494839.1:3255358-3258096 GCF_000754665.1 Bison bison bison | reverse complement strand
CTTGCCACCTCTTGTTTGACCACTTCCAATTTGCCTTGATTCATGGACCTGACATTCCAGGTTCCTATGCAATATTGCTCTTTACAGCATCATACCTTGCTTCTATCACCAGTCACATCCACAGCTGGGTATTGTTGTGCTTTGGCTCCATCCCTTCATTCTTTCTGGAGTTATTTCTCCACTAATCTCCAGTAGCATATTGGGCACCTACTGACCTGGGGAGTTCCTCTTTCAGTATCCTATCATTTTGCCTTTTCATACTGTTCATGGGGTTCTCAAGGCAAGAATACGGAAGTGGTTTGCCATTCCTTTCTCCAGTGGACCACATTCTGTCAGATCTGTCCACCATGACCCACCCGTCTTGGGTTGCCCCACGGGCATGGCTTAGCTTCATTGAGTTAGACAAGGCTGTAGTCCTAGTGTGATTAGATTGACTAGTTTTCTGTGAGTATGGTTTCACTGTGTCTGCCCTCTGATGCCCTCTTGCAACACCTACTGTCTTACTTGGGTTTATCTTACCTTGGGCATGGGGTATCTCTTCACGGCTGCTCCAGCAAAGCGCAGCTGCTGCTCCTTACCTTGGACGAGGGGTATCTCCTCACCACCACCCTTCACGGGCACAGGAGGGCCTAGAGGAGCTATCCCATTTTAGTAATATCATATGCCATAAAGAAGGCTGAACAGGTTAGACATTTGAACTTGGCATCTAGTAAAGTACTGGATTTTATAAGAGAAGCTGGACTATTTCTTAAAAATCAAGCCTAATATTGTCATTTTATTATAAATATGAGACCCATCAACAAACATTATGAGGTCAGAATTTGTTACTGAAGTGTCCAAAAATTCTGTTCTGGGAGTGGACACTTCTTGAATTAAAGAAATATAATGATGGATTCTTTCCCATTGAGTAAGGGTTATAGAGTTACTATATTATGAGTGTTAAATCAGTGAATAGTAATACAGGAGAAGATTACAAGAACTCATGGTTAATCAACTAGTGTAAAAATGGTGAATGACTTCCGATAGCAATAAGAATTTCTTACATTTGGCTACCTTAGATTTAAAGCCTAGCACAAGTTCTAAAGATATTTTCTCTGATTTAGTTGATACTTGTTGTAATAGTTGATAGTTGATACTTGTAATTGTTCTATGGTAGTGATCTGAGCATCCGCTATTGAATTAAGAGTTAAGTTGAAAGTTGAGGATTCTTTGATAATGTCATGCTGTTGAGTGAATTACCCTAATGAATGACTTAACTTGTTCTTGTTTGCACAGAAAGAAAGGTTTATACAGTCCTAGAGGAATCAATTTGGATTCTTAAAAACTCTGATCCAAATTAATCTGCCCTTGTCTTGGTGTCTTTCACCCATAGGAATTCCAAGACCACAAGTAGTTCTTTGGTAGTTGCTATGGTTTTTCCAGTGGTCATGTATGGATGTGAGAGTTGGACTGTGAAGAAGGCTGAGCGCTGAAGAATTGATGCTTTTGAACTGTGGTGGTGGAGAAGACTCTTGAGAGTCCCTTGGACTGCAAGGCGATCCAACCAGTCCATTCTGAAGGAGATCAGCCCTGGGATTTCTTTGGAAGGAATGATGCTAAAGCTGAAACTCCAGTACTTTGGCCACCTCATGCGAAGAGTTGACTCATTGGAAAAGACTCTGATGCTGGGAGGGATTGGAGGCAGGAGGAGAAGGGGATGACAGAGGATGAGATGGCTGGATGGCATCACTGACTTGATGGACGTGAGGCTGAGTGAACTCCGGGAGTTGATGATGGACAGGGAGGCCTGGCGTGCTGTGATTCATGGGGTCTCAAAAAGTCGGACATGACTGAGCAACTAAACTGAACTGAACTTAACTGAATTATATATAGTGAAAGTAGGACTTTCCTATAAAGTAGGATTATTATATTGTCTTATAATGTATAAAAACTTTAGAACTTTTTTGTCTAGAAGCAGGTGCTACCCTTTAAATTTGTAGGTATTTTATCACAAAGAATAAGTAAGTATTCCTTTGATAAATAATTTCAAACATCCATCTTGGATTAGGTCACAGTACTGTTAGAGATTTTCACTATTTGAATGAGTCTAACAAACTTTGGTAAATGAAGCTTCTTTTCCTGTAAGCTCTCTACAATGTATTATGCACACTCCAATTTGCCTTTTGTTGTCTTTTTTTATTTTAAGGTTACATTTTTTTTCTTAAAGCATAGTTTCCTTATTACAAGTCAGTTTGCTTTTCTTTTTTCAGACAACTTCAGCATTTTACTTTGAAGGATCTGATGTTCTATGGTGATGGAATTAACGGTAGAAAGCTGTATTATTGTGTAAGCAAATACAATACCTCTTAGGAGTTTAAGAGGAAGATGGAAATATTGGTACTAGTGTACTCCATGGAGTGGCGTCAATGGATAGATTTTAGACTATTGTCTTTTGATATATTAGCCAAGATAAATTGGTTCATACAATGGCCTTCTGTTTATAATATCAGTAGGTATCCTGCTTCAGAAGTTCCAAGGTCTTAAAAAACAGAAAACAACCATTTCAGTTGGTTTATGTGGAGAACCATTAGTTACACTGATTTTTAACTTCACTATTTTTAAGATGATCTAGAAATGCCTAGCCACTTATTGGATATATTCTAAGTTGAAAACTCCATAGGTTAATTTATTTTTTCTTATTAAAATCTTTAATTCAGATCTGAAGCCATTTACAAAAAGAAAGGACAAAGCTCCTTTTA
>NW_011494839.1:3243677-3255224 GCF_000754665.1 Bison bison bison | reverse complement strand
CTTTTATTTCTGTCCTTGAGTATACGCCTAGAAAACAGCTTGAAAATTTCCTAAAATCTATTTTTTATCTTTATTTACCAAAAATTTTGAAGCTTAATTTAAACTTTTAATAAAATAAAGGCTTAATTAAAAAAAATTACACAATTAAGTTTTTAAAATATTTTCTTTTCTAGACTGCTTCTCATAAATAGCATACTAACTGAAGAGTTAACAATGAATTGATGAGTTGGTATAGATCTTTAGTTCAGGATAATAAGCGGCTAGCAAAGTCCTAAATTCCATAGGAATTTCTACTTGTCCTTTTGAGGTTTAGGAAATTCTTTAATTATAGCCATTAACTTGGGTCTAGAGAGTGTCTTAATTCACCTTCTATAGATTTGTATTCTGTCAAGCACATTTACAATGCGACAGTTCTTTCCTTAGAAAACCCTGGAGATTATTCAGATGTAAGATCAGGTAAAGCTCTGTAGCAAACAAGAGAGATTCAGGGAGGATAAGTTCCAGAAAGTTTCAAAGTCTTGGAGAAAGACTATGTTGTATCACAATTTTCAGAAGATTTAGCCTGTCTATTTAAAAAACTGCTATTGACTAATTAGTGTTGTTTGTTTTAAACAGATTAATTTATCCATTTTGACATTTCAAATCTCAAATGTTATTTTAAAATTATTTTAAGTCAATTTTTTTAATTAAAAAAATGTTTTTACTGTTTATTGACTTCCCTGTAGCTCAGATGGTAAAGAATCTGCCTGCAATGCAGGAGATGCAGGCTCGATCACTGTGTGGGGAAGATCCTCTGGAGAAGGGAATGGAAACCCACTCCAGTATTCTTGCCTGGAGAATCCCATGATTTCCATGTAGCTCACCCAGAGAAGCCTGGTGAGCTACAGTCCATGGGGTCACAAAGAGTTGGACACAACTGAGCAACTAACAATACTACAACTAAGTTAAGTGCAACAGTTAGGATTATAGTGCAACTTTATGTATAAAAGGAAGCTTTCCTATGAGAAGATTGAGAATCTGACATAAACAGATCCATGATGAACTAGAAAAAAAGCCATGACAGTTGGTCAACAGTTTGTGTGTATCAATTAATTTGTGCCCAGCTCATATACCAGGTGGAGGTGGGGAAGGGAAACTGTGATTGATAAGAGACCACAGATTGACAAGACAAGGCGTACACACAGGAAAGTTCTCTAGGGACCTACAAAGTTTGGCCACTCTCTATTCCACAAATTTGTTGCAGATTTATTGTTGTTCAGTTGCTAAGTTGTATCTGACTCTTTGCGACCCCATGGACTACAGCATGCCAGAGTCCTCTGTCCTCCACTATCTCCTGGAGTTTGCTTTAGGACTGGTTGGTTTGGTCTCCTTGCAATCCAGGGGACTCTTCAAGAGTCTTCTCTGGCACCACAATTAGAAAGCATCAACTCTTCGATGTTCAGCCTTCTTTATCGTCCAACTCTCACATCCGTACATAACAGCTGGAAAAACCATAGCTTTAACTAGATGGATCTTTGTTGGCAAACTGATGTCTCTGCTTTTTAATATGCTGTCTAGGTTTGTCATAGCTTTCCTTCAAAGGAGCAAGCATCTTTTAATTTCATTGCAGATTTAGCAGATCTCTGAAGTCAGAACCTACTTGGACTGGACTGGAGACTTATCAGACAGGTACCATCCATCAGCTCTCTGACACATACATTCAACAGAAACTCCAGGACAAAACAAAACTACACAAAGTAAAACTTTGTACTTAGAAACAAAAGAAAAAACAAAGCAATCAGCAGGAGAATAAGCTGGTCAATGGAAAATATATTTATCCAGTGGTCTAACTCCAAAATAGAAAATCGAGTAACCTTGTACAAAGACATAGGCTTAATTAGCAAATGTTGCACTTCCAAATCAAAGAACTAATTACTGAAGAAAAGAAAAAAAAAAATGACACTTTATTACCTTATATAAAGACCTGACTCTGGTGGCGTTATGCAAAGATTCATTTGGCTACAGATCCTAGAACAAAATGAATTCAGCAACAACAGCTCAGCGATACCAGTCAGATCATTGCTGGGCTTGCATCTCTGGCAGCAGATGAGTGGAGTTTGGGCACAAAGGCCCCAGTGAGCACACCTAAGGGCTACCTTGGATGATGCCATGCAGTGGTCTTCTGAATTATGTCAGTGGCACTTGCAGAATTCTCAAAGAATAATGAGGCTACCATTTAACTTCTAAAATACGCACATTTACATGCATTGCTCACTGTAGTCAGGGAGAGCAGGGCTGGCCAGGCACATTCTCTCTAAGCAGAGCAGAGTGCTAATCTTATTTGGGTTTTGGAGAAGCATGGAACCAAGGGACCAGTGGGCTTTCGGAAGAGGGCTGGCATTGTCAGAAGTGTGCTTGCTCACGCGTGACTGCTATTGACGGATTAGCCCTCTGTGGAGTGTGTGTAGATCAAGTCTATCTCTACATAGTTAAATTACAGAAACCAGAGATTGACACTGATTGGCTGACTTGCAAAAGCATGTTCCCTGAATTGAGTTGTCACTGATTAATTGAACAGGCTTAAAATACATTCTGGGAGCTACTTATTACCATGGCTACAGAGCAATTCATTTTTTTTTCTAAGTTTTTGGAAACTTTTAAAATTTCGTTTTGAAGGAAGACTGTACTAGGTCTGATCCTTGGCTCTGTCACTTAATTTGCTTAATAGCTCTGTGTTTGGGGAGATTACTGGATCACTCTAAACCTCAAGAAAAATGAAATGACTGTGTCTACTTTGCATGATTAGAAAACAATATGTTAAAAGCACCTTGTATTTATCACATTTAATAAATAATACATTTTATTTTATAATATAAAATAAACAAAAATAAAAACACTTTACAGAAAGCTTATTATGTGCCAGTTTTTTTTCTAGGCTTTTACATATTTTATTCATTTGAACCTATAAGCAACCCTCTAGTATAGGTACTATATTCTCATTCCTCTCATGTTACAGATAAGAAAATGGGGACACAAGGCCATTAAGCAAAATGCTCTATGTCACATGGTTACTAACTGGTAGAGCTGAACTTAGGCAGTCTGCATTTTTATGTTTAACCACTATACTAAACTGCTAATCTAACACACAATGAAGAAATACATGGTAAATGTGTATATATTATTTATAATTGTGTACATATTTATAGAGATAAAGAAACTACCAGAGAATGATGAAGAGGGATCAAATTTTCAATAAAGGTATTGGAGAAATGGCACTGGGTTAATTAAAGAAATTAGAAAATTTCTTTTTCCTTTAATGGTAATTTGAACCATTTTTTCCATCCAAGACAATAGGAAAAGCTGGACAAAAATTATAAAAAGAAAGGAGATTGAAGTCATGGAAAACTTTAAATAATAATGAAGAACCACTGGGATAATCTTTAGGATAAGACTGATTTTAGCAGAGTGGTCTTATCATTTATGGGGCTTCCCTGGTGGCTCAGGCGGTAAAGCATCTGCCTACAATGTGGGAGACCCGGGTTCAATCCCTGGGTCAGGAAGATCCCCTAGAGAAAGAAATGGCAACCCACTCCAGTACTCTTACCTGGAAAATCCCATGGATGGAGGAGCCTGGTAGGCTACAGTCCATGGGGTCGCAAAGAGTCGGACACGACTGAGCAACTTCACTTCACTTTAACTGAAACATACATTTATTGATTACTTCACTTCACTTCTCTTATCATTTAGAGCCATCTTTTCCTGGGGCCATTTGCTGACAGGCAGAAGAGAGCATTGAGAACATGAGCAGGCGTTTTCACAGCCTTGTGGGTTGAAGAGAAGAGAGCTGGAGAATCAGCCAACTAAAGATGGGGCCCTCTTAGCCACTCCACGGACTGTAGCCGGCCAGGCTCCTCTCCATGGGATTTTCCAGGCAAGAATACTGGAGTGGGTAGCCATTTCCTTCTCCAGGGTATCTTCCTGACCCTAGGATCAAACCCAGGTCTCCTGCACTGCCGGCAGATTCTTTACTGTCTGAGTCACCAGGGAAGCCCAGAGATCTGGTGGACCCAACTTAGTTTGATAACCAAGAGACATTCATGGGCAGAGCTATTTGTAACAGCCACAAATTGGAAGAAAAGGAGCCCAAAGCACATAAATACCACATGACATATCCTTACAAAGAAATACATTACAGCAAAGACCAAGAAAGCACTAAAGTACGTGAAACTACATACATGAATGAAAAAGTTAGTGGATGAAGCCCTGCACAAAATAATATAAACAGTGTTACTCCATTTATATTAAGTTCAAAACCAGGCAAAACTAAAACACAATATTTGGGATGCACACATACATGTTAAATATATTTAAGAAGTCAAGGAAATTATTATGATAAAATTTGGAGCAGGGAGTATATCTGAGGCAGAAACAGAAATAAACAGAAATAGAAATAAACAGAAATAATAGAGAAATACTCTAAAATGCATCCATAAAAAGATATCTTTTGTGGGCATTACAGTTATGTTTTCAAAATATTCAACACTATGAGAAAAAATGCTTGTAATTTGAGAAATAAAAATGCAAGTATTGAGAAGAATATATACAGTATAATTTCAATTATGCAAAATATATAGTTATGTATGTATGAGCATATAACACACATATATGATTTAAGGGAAAGATTGACAAAAAATATATCAAATGTTTTATTTCTGGTCATTAGAATGGCCATAAATCTTATTGTTTCACTTTTTTATGTCCTATATTTCCCATTTTTCTACTGTCAAATTTTTTTTAATATATGAAATAAATTTTTGATGAAAGAGAAAAGTTGTAGAGTTAATTTTACCATCTTCCAATATCTCAAAGAGGCAAAAAACAATTCATGGCCATTTAATTCTATGTAAGAGAGAATCCATAACTTTCCTTAGTAGTTTATCTCAAAGGTTAGTATTTTAAATCTTATTTAAATTTCTGAAATCTTCCTTGGATTAGGAATCCTTAGATAGAAACTACATAGTAATTTATCATATTTATGTTAATAATATACAAATATTTGAGCAATCAAGAATTTTTCTCTCAATATTAATGCAATTCAATAATATAAGAAGGTGATGAAATTCTACTTATTGTAAGTACCATTTGTTATTTAAGCAGGAAAATATTGTAATTTGTCTCAGATGCATTGTTGGTGCAGTCTGGAAAGAAACTAGATTGGAAGCAGGTGGTCTTTATTTGTTTAGCCCCCTGGGAAGATAAAGCATCTTATTAAATGTAGTGCCACTCCAGTCTCAGCAGAAGAGTTCTACAAATCGCCATATTTAGAGCTTAGAATACAATGTCTGATTTTAAAGACAAATTTTGTGAGAAAGTTCAAAGAAGCTGTTTAAAATTAATTGGCCACTTTTTATAACTGAGCAAATATAGTTAGAAATCCAAGTAAATAAAGTCCATTTTCATGGTGAAAAGCTATTAATGGATAGTTTTTTGTTTGTATCAGTTTAACTCTTTTTCTAGCATCAGGGACAGGGGAGCCTGGTGGGCTGCCGTCTATGGGGTCGCACAGAGTCGGACACGACTGAGGCGACTTAGCAGCAGCAGCAGCATCAAATACATTCAGTTTAATCTAGGAAATCACTTTATATCATATGTATGAACATGGCAGAAGGACATCAGAAGCTCCTACTTCAGAATTATAAACACAACTTGGCTACCTTTAAAAGTAAGAGGTCAGATTCATCAAAGTCAGCAACAGTCATGAACCTAAGCATAATTCTTAGATGATATGGTACGCTGTCCAGAAAATTATTTCTATAGAAGAAAAATACATAAGTAGAAAAAATGAAAGCTTGAAATTAAGGAAGGGGGAAAATAAGCAAATATATCCTCATACGAACAGCCAACTCATTGGAAAAGATCCTGACGCTGGGAGAGATGAAAGCAGAAGGAGAAGGGGGCATCAGAGGATGAGATGGTTGGATGGCATCACCAATTCAATGGACATGAACTTGGGCAAACTCCAGAAGATAGTGCAGGACAAGGAGGCCTGGCTTGCTGCAGTCCATGGAGTCACAGAGTCAGACACGACTGAGCTACTGAACAACATCCTTGTTTTCCCCAACTGTTTTCTCTTATATAAATTTCTTCCCTTGAATTGTAGTAGGATGAAATATTCAACCGAATCACCTTAGTATAGGAAGGCAAGTCATTTTAAAAGTTGTTTTTTTAACTGATGGGGGAACCATAATTCCACTCCCAAAGTTTTCCTGTGGAAAATTCAATAACCTCTCTTGATTCTTCTGCCCTTTGACACAAATGAAGTAAATAGTGTTGTCAGATTTTTAAAGAGCTGGCATGTGGAAGAGGACTCAGAGCAAATATATCAGGTAAGACCTACACACCCACAACAGGAGCACATGGAGGACTCAGCTTGCACTAGAACTTTCCCAGTCTGGAGGGAAGGCATTTGCGGGAAGAGCCTCTGCATTCTTGAAGAGGTCTATGGTCACTCTTCTCTGTAAGACAGAAATTACAGTGAGAAATTCTACTCAAAATGAGATCCCTCGATTCAGTGGGGATCCCTCGGTTCAGTGGGGATGATGGGATCCCAGGATGACTGCACTTAATCACCAAAGACAAGGTGGGAAAAATAGTCTGACTTCTGGAGATCTATGTGATGTTGACTAGTTGATCACGGTCTCCTTAGAAAATACATAGTTGGCAGCCTGCTGAATTTTAAGTTGATCTGTATAAACTGAAGAGTTCTAGGTCTAGTGAACAGATGCCTAACTTGAATCATCAAAGCAAAGAATCCTGGTGTAACTGAGAAGGACCCTATGGAGAATTGTGCAGGATCTGATCACATATCCTGTGACACCCTCACTTCCCACCTGGCTTTTAAAAATGCTTTGCCGAAACCCTTTGGGGAGCTCAAGGCTTTTTAGGGCATGCGCCGCCTTGTCTCCTTGTGTGGCCCTGCAATAAACCCTTTTCTGTTCCAAACTCCCAATTTTTCAGTTTGTTTGACCTTACTGTGTGTTGGGCACATGAACTTGTGTTAATACTAGCCCCTCAATCAATTCCCAGACCTAAGTGAACTTACAGCCACAGTTAGAATGTCAGTGGGGTAGGAAAACCTTGCAGGTCTGGAGTAAGGAGGCTGTTTACTCTCTAAATCAATATCCAACTTATGGTGCCGGTTTTCCCATAGCCAAGACTCATGGGTCCAGGAATCAGTGGGTAGAAATAGGAGTTGCTCCCCCTATTTTTAATCCCAATGACCCAACAGCAAAATTTCTGCTGTCACCACAGCTTTAGGCTCTGGCTGTCTAGAGCAGGGGCCCCTAGCCTCCAGGATCTAATGTCTGGTGAGGTGTGGTGGAGCTGATGTAATAATATAATAATAGAAATAAACTGTACAATAAATGTAATACACTTTAATCATCCTGAAATCATCCCTCCCCCATCCTGGTCCCTGGTCCCTTGGTGACGGCTGATCTAGAGGTCTTCATTCCAGAGTGAAGAAAGTTTTCACCAGGAGGCACACAGTGGTTTTACTGAACTGATATCTGCATGTTGGACTATTCATTCATTTGAATGAATAAGAAAAAAGGAGGTTACTGTACTGGCTGGGTAGACAATCCTGATTACCCAGAGGAAATCAGGTTGTTAGTACACAACAGAAGTAAAGAAGAATATACACAACCACAGGAGATCCGTTTCTTAGGGCAGTTCTCCCAGTACGTCTTATCATTAAAGTCAATATAAAACCACAACAATCAATTCAGGCAGGAAATGATCACCCACAGCCTTCAGGAATGAAAGTCTGGGTCACCTTACCACGCAAAGAACCATGGCCAACAAAGATGCTCACTAAAAGCAGAGGGAACATGTCCTGGATGATGGAAAAGGATAGTTAGAAATATGAGCAGCAAAAATAAAAGCTGTAATACTTATGAGTATTTCTTCCTTATTGTGTTATAAATATATTTGTGAGTGTGTGTGTGTATAAAATATTTTTGTTTTCTTTCATCTCTTATCCCCTTATTAATCTAACATAAGGTGTATGTATATCAGTTAACTTTACATAGCAGTGTTCAAACTGCAAACAATCAAAAAAGAAGAGTAAACACCACCCAAGTTCTTTGCATCCTTTTCTGAGTAAAGAAAGACAACATTTTTGGTTGTACTCAGGATAGTCATGTCATGTTAGGCAGACATACAACTTAGTTATTGTCTTTATTTGGAGATTAAGTATGTCTTAAAAGAGATGTGTTTGGATGCCAAGTTGAAAAGGGATGAAATGTTTTAAATGTCTGCTAGGCTATGTTACAGTCCTGAGTTATTCAATCAAACACCAAGGCTATGAAGGTGTTTGGTAGATATGATTAAGGTCCAGAATCAGTTGAGTGCAGAAGGGTGATTACCCTGGATAATCTATGTGGGCCTGATTGACTCAGTCAGTGGAACGTTCTTAAGAGTTGATATTTCCTTGAAGAAGAAGAAATCCTGCCTATACAGCTGCTGTGACCCATGCCTAAGAGTTCAAGGCTGCCCTCCCAAGAGCCTGCCCTCTGGATTTCAGACTTGCCTAGCTTGACACCAGATCACGTGAGCCAAATGCTCACACTAAATCTCTTAATGTGTATTTCTTACTGGTGTGTTTCTCTGGTCGAACTCTGACTAATAACCTATCTTATTCTCAGTATCAAAGCACTAATTGTAAGGTTCAGAATATATTACAGGAACCTCAAAAACTATTTAAATAGATTTATTTTATATTTCAGTAAAATAGTTCAACAAAAGTCCCTTTAATTACTGTATCTTTTGTAACCCACTATCTTGGTATAGTGCTTGGTGAATTAATGAGTATTTAAAACATGTTTAATGAAAAGCAAGTAAATGAAGGAATCAATTACTAAATTATGATTACAGCTGCAGAGATTTATAAACAGTATATCATGGCAGAGAATTTATTCAAATCACCACATTTTGTAGATTTGAAACAATTAAACAGATGCTAGCAGTTAGTTAACTGCAATTTCACTTTGTTTCTCCCAAAATGATGCTCTTAAGAATGATAATGAAACAACTAGGGGATGAGGGTAATTTGCTCCTTAATAAACATCCCCAGGAAAGGGGAGGCTATTACTATTTTGAGTGTAACAAAACCTCCCTATGACTCGTGACTCAAAGGGTTTAGGAAGGCTCCTGAGGAGAATCAGTCCAGCCATTTGTTTCCCAAATGCTTCCCTGGTTTCACTCTAATAAATGGGAGAAATCATGGAGAGAACTCTGCTGAAAATTGACCCAGGCATTAGGTGGCACATATGTGACATAGAATCACATGTGGTGTGGAATCATTGTTTTTCAACAAAGGGAACAAGACAAGGAAAGGGGAGATGTAAGAAAAGAAAGGAGCAAAAGGGGTGCTTTGGCCTTTAAAAGCAAGTAGAGGGATGTGGATGCTGCTGCTGTCAATGAAATGTATCTAAGATCACAGAAAAGAGCAAATAAAAAAGGAAATGAGGGTCCTTGGTGGTTCAGGGGTTAAGAATCTATGTTGCAATTCAGGAGGAGAAGGTTTGATCCCTGGTTGGGTAGCTGAGATCCCACATGCCATGGGGCAACTAAGCTCATGTACCACAAAAACGGAACCCACATGCCTCAACTAGAGAGCCCGAGTGCTGCAAACTGCAGAGCCCGCACACTCTGGAGCCCAAATGAAAGATCCCATGGGCTGCAACTAAGACTCAATGCAGCCCACAAAATTAATTAATTTTTTTAAAAAGGAAATGAGAAGCCAAAAGAGGTTAAAGTTCTAGAAAAAAACTATTTTCTCAGGAAAAATACTATGATTAGAATAGATCTGAAAGTATGACCAATAGTGAGAGAAAGGAGATCAGTGCTATACAGTCAGGTAGGAATCAGGATAAACGTTACTGAATTTCATCTGCCCGACTCAGGCAAAATTTTGAAAACTGGTAGAAAACACTCAAGACATGATGCTGAACTCAGAAGACTGTGAACTCTCCCTCTCAAAGCTATAGATGTGGAGGCTCCTCTTTTCAGAGCAACTATAAAATAGTCCCATTAGGATGGAGAAGAGTTGCTCTGGGTATCTGCAATCCGAGCACTTCTATTTCCATCAAAGGGGCTAACACAATGTAGAATTTTTTTAATGGTTACAAATTTTTTAACATTCCTGCCATTAAGAGAAACTCTTCAGTCTGGGAGACTGACTGCTTTGACCAACAGAATACTACAAATTCATATCATGGAATGTCTGAGGCTATAGGGTCAAACCCATGCAACTCCCACCTGATTCCTTTGAGATGCTTGCTCCAAGGATGCTTCCTTCCAGAACTCTGATGCCTCTTTGAGTGAAGCTTGAGCCACAGGAAGGGGCCATGTGTGGGTAGCTGGTGAAGCATCCCATCTGAACCCAGCCTGAATTCATCCCATACCAGACTAAGACATGTGAATGAGCACCCTGCCAGGTGATTCCTGCCTACCTACTGCCATTGCATCCTCAGAGATGGAATAATGGTCTCTGACATCCTGATGTCAGGCAGCAGAGATAAGCCTCCCCTAACAGAATCAGGGAGCATAAAAAAAACAGTTGTTTAATACCCCTCAGTTGAGGGGAGTTTGTTACCCAGCACAGGCGACTGAAATCCAGAAAAACACACTCTACCCATTTTTCAGATGTATCTATACCTTCTGGGATGTTAATTCCACCAGTTTGGGGATAATATCCTCAAATTTTTTAAAAAAGATAAAACTATTGTCTTAATAGGTATTTCCAGCTTTGATAAGGTTTAGAAATAAATAGTTAATGTAATAAACCAACTCATAGTATTAAAATTATATTTTAAATTCAACCTTAATTCATTCAAAATGGATAAAAATGTTTGCACATTGAGATTCTGACAGATGTGCCTTGTAATCTCATTTTAAAGTAGGAAATTGAAAAGTTGGTTTTGAGTAAGTAATCTTAAAGTGAAAGATATACATTTAAATATTTCAGAGAATTTAAATGAATACATTGCAAATCTGGCTCTGTTTAAGGGAGTTTCTTAACAGCAACTTCAGCTTATTGCTCACTGAGTTTTTTTAAGTCTAATTGATATAGTAAATTAAGGTCAAAACAATGACCTTTAAGAAGATAGAAAAACACACAACAGGAAACTTCCTTGCAACCCACCACGAGTAGGTCAGTGATGATCCCTACTTTAAGATTGGGGCAAAAAGGTAAATGAAGATGCTGAAATCATGACTGAAAGCTTCCCATCCTGACCAAGTTTGTGTAGTCACAGAGGTGTCCAACATAATTAGAGTGTCTGTATAGTTTATCATGCAAATTAGGACTATTTTTTTTTCATGTCAGACTTTATTTTTCTGGGCTCCAAAATCACTACAGATGGTGACTGCAGCCATGAAATTAAAAGACGCTTACTCCTTGGAAGGAAAGTTATGACCAACCTAGATAGCATATTCAAAAGCAGAGACATTACTTTGCCAACAAAGGTTCGTCTAGTCAAGTCTATGGTTTTTCCTGTGGTCATG
>NW_011494839.1:3241650-3243577 GCF_000754665.1 Bison bison bison | reverse complement strand
CTATGGTTTTTCCTGTGGTCATGTATGGATGTAAGAGTTGGACTGTGAAGAAGGCTGAGTGTCGAAGAACTGATGCTTTTGAAATGTGGTGTTGGAGAAGACTCTTGAGAGTCCCTTGGACTGCAAGGAGATCCAACCAGTCCATTCTGAAGGAGATCAGCCCTGGGATTTCTTTGGAAGGAATGATGCTAAAGCTGAAACTCCAGTACTTTGGCCACCTCTTGCAAAGAGTTGACTCATTGGAAAAGACTCTGATGCTGGGAGGGATTGGGGGCAAGAGGAGAAGGGGATGACAGAGGATGAGATGGCTGGATGGCATCACTGACTCGATGGACATGAGTCTGAGTAAACTCCGGGAGTTGGTGATGGACAGGGATGCCTGGCGTGCTGCGATTCATGGGGTCACAAAGAGTCGGACACAACTGAGCGACTGATCTGAATCTGAATCTGAAACAAGAATAACAAGCGTAACCCAAGAGTGTCTGGCACACTAAAACTTTTATCCAAGATTTCATCACTAGTACCACATGTGGGTGAACCATCAGGCATTGAAACTAATTTTCAGATTCCTCACTTGCACAGGTCCAGGTTACTCACTGAATTTTCCTCAGATAAAAAATAGGTGACTATGCTCAGCTTATAATTAAAAATCTAAGTAATAATTTAATAAACACTGAATATTAATTTAAAATGCAAGCAATTCTAAATGATCTTTACATGCACAAAACTATACCTTTTTTAATGAATGCTAAAATATGTACATTTGGAGGGGGAGGGAGGCTTAAGAGGGAGGGGATATACATATATATAATTATGACTGATTTCCAATGATGTACAGCAGAAACCAACAAAACATTATAAAGCAATTATCTTCCAATAAAAAAATATTTAAGAACATTGATAAAGATATTGAGGGAAAAGTCACTAAAAAGTAGAAAAATGAAAAGGGCAGAAGAGAACAATATTTTCCCACAGGACAAACACCAGAGTTAGAGTCCCAGGGAAAGACCAGTTCTTTGTAACACACAAGAGGTTATTTACTGCTTCTTGGGGCATATGCTGAATGACTCACACTGATTTCTTCCAGAAAAAATGATGGCTCTTCCTCTAATACTGAACAAAAACAACTGTTGGTAATTCCACACTGTGTAAATACCAAAAGACTTTAAGCTGCAGTTTAGAACAATTCCTCTTATTTATTTATGAGTACAAACTAAAAACATGTGGTTATCAGCCTTTTCTCCAAATGAAGACATTTAAGTCATTATTCATTCATTTATGCATGTAAACCACATACTTTGTATCCAAGACAACTTCTGCTCTACTGTTACATAAATAAAGATGAAGGAACAAGAGTTTTAAAAAGATGGTTTACGAGAACAGTAGTTCTAACCAGAATTCTAAGGAAAATTGTCCCAAATTCAACTGAATTTCTTGAGAGTGGAGACCAGCAAGACATCTTTTAACTATTTTTTGACGAAAGGATCTCACCTCCTGTACTCTTTCAGTATGATTCTTACTTCTTTACCTCGTAATCGTTTTGTTATTTTTCTGGCTTAAAAAATTTCTCCAATTTCATCTTAAGTTGTGGGTCCCCAAACTGAATACTACTAAGCAAAGAACAAAGTTTTGAGCTTCCACATCAAAGGTAAATTAGGAAAACTCCTGGTAGTAAACAAAGAAAACAGAACAGAGTGACACACAAATGAAAACAAAAATGAAAAAGCAACCAAAAAAATAGAACTTGTTCTGTAATCAGAAATAGTTACAAAATTCCCAAGTCCAGGGAGAAGGAAAAAAAAAAAATAGAACCATAGGTGAATTCTTCAAGAAACAGAAAGCAAAACTGTAAGTACAATTTTAAACACTATTTCTGTTTATAGAGATAATGTAAGCTAACTGAAAAAAAAGAAAGAAAGAAAAAAAT
>NW_011494839.1:3231850-3241531 GCF_000754665.1 Bison bison bison | reverse complement strand
AAGAAAGAAACCAATACCAAAAAGCATCATAGATGAAAAGGTCCCCAGAGACACAGAGGTGAAGGTAGTGTTTTGAGGGCTCTTTGTAGGCTCACTACGGGCAGACGCACGTGGAGGGGCTGTTACCCGGAAGTGCACCTCCCTCTGCAGCCACTCACGCATCTTCCCCATCTCTCAGCCTTGAAAGTGCAGGCCTTGGTCTTGCCATCTCTTTTCACAAGAAATTTAACATTTAGGTTTTTGGTTTCTTGTTTTAGAGGATATTAAAAAGAAGACCTGGGACTTCCCTCATGCTTGAGCAGTTGAGACTCTGCCTGCCAATTCAGGGGACACAATTTTGATCCTTACTCTGGGCAAATAGATGGGGAAACAATGGAAACAGTAACAGACTTTTTTTTCTTGGGCTCCAAAATCACTGAAGATGGTGACTGAAGCCATGAAATTAAAAGACACCTGCTCCTTGGAAGAAAAGCAATGACCAACCTAGACAGTGTCTTAAAAAGCAGAGACACCACTTTGCCAATAAAGGTCCATATAGTCAAAGTTATACTTTTTCCAGTAGTCATGTATGAATGTGAGAGTTGGACCATAAAGAAGGCTGAGCACTGAGGAACTGATGCTTTCAAACAGTGGTGTTGGACAAGACTCTTGAGAGCCCCTGGGACTGCAAGGAGCTCAAACCAGTCAGTCCTAAAGGAAATCAATCCTGAATATTCATTGGAAGGACTGAAGCTGAAAGTCCAGTACTTTGGCCACCTGATGCCAAGAGCCAACTCATCAGAAAAGACCCTGATGCTGGGAAAGATTGAAGGCAGGAGGAGAAGGGGCCATCAGAGGATGAGATGGTTGCGTGGCATCACCGACTCAATGGACATGAGTTTGAGCAAGCTCCGGGAGATGGTAAAGGACAGCGAAGCCTGGCGGGCTTCAGTCCATGGGTTGCAAAGTCAGACATGACTGAGAGACTGAACAACAGCAACAACTCTGGGGAAATCCCACATGCTGAGGAGCAACTAAGTCTGTTCACCACGACTACTGAACCCCTGCCTAGAGCCTGGGAGCCACAACTACAGCCACAACTCCTGTGCACACTGGAGCCCATGCTCTACAGCAAAAACCACCACAATGAGAAGCTGGCACAGAGCAACAAACAGTAGCACCTGCTCACCACAACTAGAGAAAGACCACCCGCAGCAACAAAGACCCACCACAGCCAAAAAATCAAACAAAAAAGAAAAGGATGTGAAAAGGATTCATTACACAGCATCCAGCGTGTGACCTCCATCTAACCCCAAATTCCAATGATGCTTTCCCAGCCAGCGTCCCTCCCAGACATCTCCCCCATAGGCTCCCCTTTCCACCCTTTCTCCCATCTCTCCCATGGGCTCCTTTCCATCCTTTCTCCCAAAGGACCCCAGTTTCACTGTCACCTGTTTCCTTGCATATCCCCCTCCCACAGCTCAATTGTGAGAAGCAATCCAGCCCTGAGTCTGAGTTGCTATGAGAAAGTGAGTTCCACGAGGGAGGAATTGGGTATGTTTGGTTTGTTTGTGTCTCCAGCACCTGAGAAAATGAAAGACCTATAATAGACATTCAATAAATGATTGTTGAACGAATGCACGATGGAGAAATGAATCGATGACCTGTACACCCATACAAATGACAGCACTTTTCAAATCAGCTTCCAGAACACTCTTCTATCCCCCCCCACCTAGCACCAGCCCCTCTCCCCACACACAGCTAGACAGCAATGAGACTAAGAAATAACACATTTCTCTCTGTTTTACCTGACCTGAGAAAAACAGTCACATTCCCAGCAAATCTATGCTGCTAATTCTTTCCCTCATGGAAAAAAGACACAGAAGCCATAGTCTTTAAGGATCTATATCGATGCTGGTAATACCCAGGTCCACCCTATGGTGGGGCTTAAGTGAAGTTCCTCACCTTCTTCTCTGGAAAATTTTCTTCAGTGCAGCCAGATTAGCAGAATGCTTTAATGAAGTGAATGGTGCATGCCATGGGAAGTTCCTTCCAGGGAAATTTAAATATTGAATCAGATGTGACAGTACATTATTAGGATTTAAATGTGAAGCTCCTCCCTCCTTAAAAAAAAAAAAAAAAGATGGTGTTTCCAGACTTCTCCCTCAGGTTCTCATCAGATGACGGCTGGGCTGCTTGCCCCCTCCTCCATGTAAGGGGTTTGCTTGTGACTTGTCTCTTCACACGACTGAAATCTCGGTTTTCCAAATCTAAATTTTTGGAAGGGTGGTGTTGCACTCGCCTCACATAATGTGAGAAAGGGGGAAGGCTATCACATAATGTCCATCCTCTTTACAACAGTGCTCCCCAAAATGGACAAGCATTTCTGCTCCAGAGTCCTAGGCAATATGATGCTGGCTTGTTAGGTGTTACCTGAATCTTGCCTGTGCAAACCAGGTTAGGCTCCAGGCGGTGCCCTCAGTAACTTGCTGCGCCATATATAAAGGTCTTTTATCCTTCCTGGGGGAGAAAGTGCCACACTGAAGAGGAGAAGCTGAAAGCTTTGATAAATATTGCAAATTTACTTCCAGAATAACTGCTTGATTTTAATCCCACCTATATTATATGAGTAAACATGCTTTTCTATGTCCTTGCTACATGGATATTGTCATCATTTTTGGTGCTGCCTGTTACATAGGGAAAACTATTAGTGGGTTTTGTTGTTTTTTAAAAATAATTTTATTGAAATTTAGTTGGTTTACAATACTGTGCTATTTCAAGTGAAACTATTAGTGTTTACATATATGTAAATATATTTATATTTTTTACCAGTATGGTTGAACATTAGTTCAAATGTTTATTGCCATTTATATTCCTCCTCCATTCATTTTTCTATTAGAGCATTTTAAAAATTCATTTATTTGAACTCTTTACATATTTAGAAATGAATATTTACCTGTTAAATTTTATGCAGGTAATTTTTCCCCTTTCAACATTTGTCTTTCAGTATTATTCATGGTATATTATTCCAGTCAGAACTCAGTTTTTTAAAACAATATTTAATCCATCCATCAATACTTCCTTGTATGATTCCTTGAGGTAAATAATTTTTAGAAGCATAAAGTAGGAGAAAATAAGGCAATCTCTAAATTTCTGGTATTTCTTGCTCAAAAGATAATGGTGAAAAGTTGGAATCTCTCTAAAGATCTATGCTGCTGCTGCTGCTAAGTAGCTTTAGTCGTGTCCGACTCTGTGCGACCCCATAGACAGCAGCCCACCAGGCTCCCCCGTCCCTGGGATTCTCCAGGCAAGAATACTGGAGTGGGTTGCCATTTCCTTCTCCAATGCATGAAAGGAAAAAGTCAAAGTGAAGTTGCTCAGTCATGTCCGACTCTATAGGGAATGATTAAAT
This sequence comes from Bison bison bison, assembly GCF_000754665.1. Classification (NCBI taxonomy): domain Eukaryota; kingdom Metazoa; phylum Chordata; class Mammalia; order Artiodactyla; family Bovidae; genus Bison; species Bison bison. The sequence continues at coordinate 3,238,140 of NW_011494839.1, read as the reverse complement.
TATTTCTCACCCAATATACTGCCATTAAATAATTTCTATGACACAAATGGGAAAAGATTAAAGTGATCCCTGGAGCCTTTGAGCAACTTACTAAACTTCTCTGAACCTTAGTTTATTCATCTGTGAAATGGGGTTATAAAGCTCTTTCACAGAACTGCTATGGTGATAACCAGGACAATCCATATAAAGGATCTCTCACACTGATACATAATTTCTACTAAATAGCATAAAGTATATTTATAATTGAAAAGATTTCAATGGAAAAGACATAAGTAACCATAGCCATATGTGTTCAGAATAGCAGGTTGATTTTTTCTTTGTTTTTATTATTTCAATAAAAATTTAAGATAAATATGCTTATGTGTTTTACCTCTTCCAAGGGATCAGGCACCTAATACATAGAGGTTACCTTCAGAAGAGCAGATAGATTAACTCAGAGAGGAGAGAATAGTGATTGTGGCAATGGAGGAGTGAGTTATGAGAAATGATTAAAGATAAAGATTATGTCTAGTGTTGCTAAGTAATGACTGAGGGGGGACCAATAATTGCTACAAAAATCTGACAGGAGAAATACTGAACAGGCAGGAGGAATTATTTAATCAGATTTAAGGCAGGGTAGCTAGAAGAGTACAAGAAAGAAAAGAAAAATTCACCCTGAATGGGAGAGAAAACTTTCTGACAGTAAAAATGATTATTTAAGAAAAGTCTTCCAAGAAAAGTGATAAAAGCCCATCCCTAAGGATATTTAAAATAAGGTTGGATAGAAACCAAGAGAGTGTATGCCACAGAGAACTGTAATGCTTTGATTCAGTGTAGCTTCTATCTCTGATTTTATAGCAGCCTTGAAAAAAAATAATAAATCATTCAGTCTTGGTGAGGGATTAAAATGTGACTCAAGCAAGCAAGTGTTCCAACAGTTATGAAGGGTCCAGTTTCCATGCCAGGCACAAAACTAACCTGAGCCAGTGTCTATGCCTGGAATGTGACCTGCCCCTGTGACCAGGAACCGGACTAGGGGACGGCTATCACTGATGTGATGGGAGTAGGGCATCAGCAAATTACTTGTCGCTCAGACAAAACCTGGATTCCCATCAACCAGTTCCTGAATCACAAAATATTAAGTTCAGAGGGAACTGATCTCACCACTTACTTTGAAGATAATGAAAAGTTCTGCTTATTGAGTATGTGTCATATACCAACACAATGTATCACCGTGTTAGGTGCTTTACTATAATCTCATTGGATTCTCCAATGAGAACAACCTTGGGGGGGTGGTTATTGATATTTACACTTTGAAAATGAGGAAACAGAGGCTCAAAGAGAGTAAGTACTGTCCCAAGGTCAAATGGGTGGAAAGAGCCAAAATAAAGGTTCCAATCGAGTTTATATATTTCTCAAGGCTGTGCCTCTTCTCCCTACACACTGCTATCTCAGTAAACAAAAAACGAGAGTGAGTGACTCACATGACATCAGACAGTCTAATGCAAACCCCAGACCAGAGCTGAGAATCCTTATTCTTCCTCTTTGTCCTTAACCAATACCAGTTCTCATCCTTATCTTCTTGGGTCCCTGTTTCATCCCCTTAAACCCTCTCCTCATGATGAGAAACCTGTATTTTTGATGTTTATGAACTGCGGATTGGAAGAAAGAACATGCATGTATAAATGCAGCCTTTTGCTTTCTTGTGTTTTTTCTATTCCATTCCAAAACTTATGGCATTATTCAACTCGTTGGTTCAATATTTTACCTTTATAAATTCTATGAATTAGCAAAGTGGTTTATTTTCTTATAACAGAGACTAATTTTATATGTCTCTCAGAAGTGTATCTTGTAGTCTAATAATCTAAAATACACTGAATAATTAAAATAGCAATAATTATGTGTCTAATATACCCCACTTTTTCATTTCCTTACTTATGTTTATCATATTGCTTCATTATTGTTTGCAAGACAAAGAGAATCTGTAAGAACATAAAATTTGGAGCAAAGTATCTAAGCTATGAATTTATTAATGCCATTATCTGCTTTTGTTTTTTCTCTTAAGAGGGTACATTCCTTTGATGCATATTCCTCACTCAAAGTAGTTGATAATGAAACATTCCAAAATGAATCCATTAAATAAGTTTGAATAACCAGGAACTAACCAAATAAGAATAAGAATGAAGTTTTCTATCACCTAGAAACATTTGTGTGCCAGTGCTCAGTCACTACAGTCTTGTCCAACTCTTTGCGACCCCATGGACTGTAGCCCCACAGGCTCCTCTGTCCGTGGGATTCTCCAGGCAAGAATACTGGAGTGAGTTGCCATGCCCTCCTCCAGGGGATCTTCCCGACCCAGGGATCAAACCCACGTCTCTTATGTCTCCTCCTTTGGCAGGCGGGTTCTTTACCACTAGCACCACCTGGGAAGCCCAAGAAACACCTGGGCTCTCCTCAAATCTCTAGAAAAGTCTCATCACATATTATTCAAACGTTTCCTTTTTGTACCATCCTTCGATTTATGAAGTTCATTGAATCTGAAAGAGGAAATCTATATGTCTTATGGGCTTCAGGCATTCTTTCCTCCAAACCCTGAGGAACATATTGATTAAATAGGTCAAAATCTCGTGAAACAAGATTGTTTCTAGTTGAATTTATGTATTTATTTGACTGAGTCAGGTCTTAGTTGCGGCATATGGGAGCTTTAGTTACTGCATGTGAACTCAGTTGCAGCATGTGGGATCCAGCTCCCTGACCAGGGATAGAGTTCAGGTTCCCTGCATTAGGAGTGTGGAGTCTTAGTCACTGGACTACCAAGGAAGTCCTTCTAAATGTATGTTATGTGTTTAAAGGGAAAACAGAGTGGTTAGGGACAATAGAGTTTGGGGAAAATACTGTTTTATTTTCATGCTGCTATATTTCTTGTTCACCCTTGGAGATAAACAAAGGTGGCTGTCTGGATGATGTGCACACAGAAGGATTGCCTGAAGAGGAAATGCCTTTCGTTGTACAAAAAGGCTTCCCGGGTAGCACCAGTGGTAAAGAACCTGCCTGCCAATGCAGGAGACACAAGAGACGTGGGTTTAAGCCCTGTGTTGGGAAGATCCCCTGAAGAAGGAAATGGTAATCCACTCCAGTATTCTTACCTAGAAAATCCCATGGACAGAGGAGCCTGGTGGGCTACAGTCCATGGGGTCGCAAAGAGCTGGACACAACTGAAGCGACTTAGCATGCACACTGCCACACTTGGCTGAGGGACAACAGGACTCAGCGGTCCCCACCTGCACTGGCCACTGGAAGAAACAGTAGAAACAGTTATATCCTATTCAGAGGAGCTCAATATGACACAGACCTAAGTATTTAAAATAGGAGCACATTTTTGCTATTGCTTTTTCCGACAGCCTTTTACAACTTTTAGAGGTACACCTAGAGATGGTCACCCCAAGTAAGAACCCACACATGTGCCTGGAGACCAGGACTCCTGTGGTCCCTTCCCTGAGGCTCTGAGTCTGTTGGGCAGGGAACACTGAATGGAGAAGTCTTTTCCAAAAATTGAGTCTGAGTTGTCGAATTCTAGACCTGATGGCTTCCTTTCCCATATCTGTGTATATTCTCACTTTTCTCATTATTTGCAAAACAGACAAGAAAGATACCTTGCCTTTGACAAGAAGAAAATCAAAAGCAAATAACTTCCTCAGATAGTCTACAAATGTCCACAGTTCCACACATTTCACTGTACTCTATGAAAGTCAAAGTGTTAGTCACTGAATCGAGTGCAATTCTTTTCAACCCCATGGACCTACAAGGCTCCTCTATCTTCGGAATTCTCCAGGCAAGAATACTGGAGTGGGTAGCCATTCTCTTCTCCAGGGGATCTTGCCAACACAGGGATCAAAGGTTCCCTTCATGGCAGGTGGATATTCTACCACTGAACCACCAGGAAAGCCCTTTTACTCTACAGTCCAACATAAAAGCCAGTGATCAACTGAAATATAAAACAAAAAGTATTGTATTTTCATATCCTCAAACCCAACAAAATAACTTTTTTTGATAATTGATTCTCTGTGCTTAAGGTTTCTATAAACACCCTCCCAAATCATCTGCCTACACTAAATGTTTTCTGACAATGAAGTCTCCTAACAATTGTGGAAATTATACCCTTTTGATAAAACGTTTATTAGCTATAGTTTTGTTTTGACATAGCAGCCATCAAATAAATAAAATTAAGGCGTAACTTGAAATTCTTTAGTCATCTGCAAAATAGAGTTGGGATCAGTGATTTTTTTCTTTCAGTTAATGCCACATTTAAGAGATACAAACAAATGGGAAATACCAGTAGACTAGCTAAAACACAGATCTCACTTTGTTCATCTAATTCAGTCCTTAACTGTTCCTTCACATTTTTCAGACTTTTAAATCCTTTATGTCTTTGACAGTTTCTTACTAGTAATGTTGTTTAAAACTTGAATTGTCAAACTAAGATGTAAAATTTGTCCAGCTACCACCCACATGCAAATCCATGATTCCAGTAGTCTTGGAGGATAGTAATGCTTTAGGTTAAATAACTTTCCCATCCTTTCAAGGTAAAAATTGTGGAAAACCAGATAAAAAATTTCAAACTTTCATCCTGGGGTGTTTGACTCCTAATTGGCTTGTAAGGTGATAAAAGTTGCTTTGGAGCTAACACTTCTTAGAGAACTAGTGATACTGCTGTTAACCAGGAAGGAAACCAAGGCCCACAGAGAAAACACTTGGCCAGAGAAGACTGAAAAAGGATCCAAGGTGCATTTCTTCGAGCCCTGGGTCAGTAAGATCACCTGGAGTAAGAAATGGCAACCCTCTCCAGTATACTTCCCTGGAAAATTCCGGGAACAGGAAGATCCTGGAGGGCTACAGTCTATGGGGCTGCAAAGAGTTGTACACAACTGACTTACTGAACACACACACACACACACACACACTTAGTAAACAAAGTGATTACCCTTTAATTGTTCCAAAAGTTGCTTCTAAGTTTTTATAACACAAGCAAAACGTAACTATCTTGTATTGATTCCAGTTTTCATCTCAGTGAAAATAAGAACGTTTGGTCACATTCAGAGAACCCTGTCTGACCACATCCTCACTCATTCGTTTTCTGAATGTTGAGTTTTAAGCCAACTTTTAAGCCTGAAAGGCCCAGGTTCGGCCTTTCAGTGGTGCCTGTTGGCTGTAGGCGAGGATGAAGTGAGAGCCACTGAGGTGAGCCAGTCGCCAGGGAACCCTCCCTCAGTAACAACTCTTCGTGCATGCAAGCTCTTTGTGCATACCTAATTCTGTGACACCATGGACTCTCTAAATGTTGTTGGCAGAAGAGTGTTGAACTGTGAAAATGTATGATGCTTCTGATATGGTTCAGTTTTTCGCTACCAAGAGCTGAGTGCTTTGCAAAATGCCTGAAAAATGTCCCATGACCAGATCAACAGAACACGACCGCTGAAGTCCTGGCCACGTGGGAATACTCTGTTCTAGAGAAAGCTTTATTTTCATCCCTGTGTTTGTTTTCATTTTAGAATAATTTCTCCTAATCTCCATTCAGGATGTTTACACTGACCAGTCAGCTATTAATCCCATAAATGAACTTTTGCTTCATCTGTACTCACACACTGGTTGTTTGCCTGCTGTATCTTTTCTCCAGACTTTACACAGGAATTAATGATAAATAATGTGTTAAACATTTCATGTGAAAATATAAATATGCACAGGCATGCATGCCTGCTCAGTCACTCGTTTGCATCCAACTCTTTTTTGACCCTGTGGACTGTAGCCCACCAGGCTCCTCTGTCCATGGGATTCTCCAGGCAAGAACACTGGAGTGGGTTGCCATTTACTACTCCAGGTGATTTTCCCGACCCAGGGATCAAGCCCAGGTCTCACGCATTATAGGCAGATTGTTTACCATCTGAGCCACCTGGGAAGCCAAATACGTACACTGCATCCACAAAGTTTAATAGCTGGTCTTTACAACAGACTGGTTCCAAACAGGAAAAGGAGTACGTCAAGGCTGTATATTGTCACCCTGCTTATTTAACTTATATGCAGAGTACATCATGAGAAATGCTGGGCTGGAAGAAGCACAAGCTGGAATCAAGATTGCCGGGAGAAATATCAATAACCTCAGATATGCAGATGACACCACCCTTATGGCAGAAAGTGAAGAGGAACTCAAAAGCCTCTTGATGAAGGTGAAAAAGGAGAGTGAAAAAGTTAGCTTAAAACTCAACATTCAGAAAACGAAGATCATGACATCTGGTCCCATCACTTCATGGGAGATG
>NW_011494839.1:3231280-3231750 GCF_000754665.1 Bison bison bison | reverse complement strand
TTATTTTTGTGGGCTCCAAAATCACTGCAGATGGTGACTGCAGCCATGAAATTAAAAGACGCTTACTCCTTGGAAGAAAAGCTATGACCAACCTAGATAGCATATTGAAAAGCAGAGACATTACTTTGCCAACAAAGGTCCGTCAAGGCTATGGTTGATGGACTTTAGTCAAGGCTATGGTTTTTCCAGTGGTCACGTACGGATGTGAGAGTTGGACTGTGAAGAAAGCTGAGCACTGAAGAATTGATGCCTTTGAACTGTGGTGTTGGAGAAGACTCTTGAGAGTCCCTTGGAGTGCAAAGAGATCCAACCAGTCCATTCTGAAGGAGATCAGCCCTGGGATTTCTTTGGAAGGAATGATGCTAAAGCTGAAACTCCAGTACTTTGGCCAGCTCATGCGAAGAGTTGACTCATTGGAAAAGACTCTGATGCTGGGAGGGATTGGGGGCAGGAGGAGAAGGGGACGACAG
>NW_011494839.1:3203852-3231180 GCF_000754665.1 Bison bison bison | reverse complement strand
GCTGGGAGGGATTGGGGGCAGGAGGAGAAGGGGACGACAGAAGATGAGATGGCTGGATGGCATCACTGACTCAGTGGACATGAGTCTGAGTGAACTCTGGGAGCTGGTGATGGACAGGGAGGCCTGGCGTGCTGCGATTCATGGGGTCACAAAGAGTCGGACACGACTGAGCGACTGAACTGAACTGATTTAGACTTTACTGTGTGCCAGGCACTGTTCTAAACATGTGCATTTTTCACTTTAATCCTCACCAATCCCATGCAGCTGATAGATATCAGAATTATCAGCAATTTACATATAAAGAAGCTGAAGCTTAAGCAGGGTAAGTAAATTACAGAAGGTCACATGGTTTGTAAGCAGCAAAGGAAAGAAAAGGAAGCTGGGGAAGTCAGCACCAGATCACAGGGATGCAGAGTGTTGTTGAGTGTTATTCAGAGTGTGAGGGAAAGATAGTGAAGGTTTCTGAGCAAAGAATGACAGAATCTGATCCTTTGGGGGGATGTGTAGGGTGAAATATACATAACAGAATGTTTTAACCACTTAAAAAATTTTATTTATTTTTGGCAGCACTGGGTCTTCATTGCTGCGCACAGGTTTTCTCTAGTTGCAGTGCCAGGCTTCCATTGTGGTGGCTTCTCCTGTTGCAGAGCACAAACTCTAGGGCACGCAGGTTCAGTAGTTGAGGCACGTGGGCTTAGTTGCTCACAGCATGTAGGATCTTCCCAGACCAGAGATCGAACTTGTGTGCTCTGCATTGGCAGGCAGATTCTTAACCACTGGATCACTAGGGAAGTCCTGCTTTAATTGTTTTTAAGTGTCTAACTCAGGGACATTAAGATTATTCACAGTATACAGCAATTATCCCCACCATCCATCTCTAAAATGTTTTCATCTTTCCAGACTGAAACTCTGTACCCATTAAACACTAACACCACACTCCCCTTTCCCCCTAGCCTCTGGGAACCCCTATTCTACTTCCTGCCTCTATGAATTTGACAGCTCTAGGTACCTCACACATGTGGAATCATTTGATGTTTGTCATTTCACATCTGGATTATTTCATCAGCATGTTTTCAAAGTTTATACTGAGTTGTAGCATGTATTAGAATTTCATTCCTTTTATGACTAAATAATATTCCACTGAAGGGATCTACTACATTTTGTTTATCCAACAGGTCAAATAAAATCTACAATCAAAATTAATTTCATTTGTTTCTTTTCACTTTTCAAAAATATTGCTTTTAGAAAAGGAAACATAATGTAGGTGGCTCCCATTTGTAGCTGGCATTATATGTTCCTTGGACAGTGCTGTTGTAGTCTTCATACACTTATGGAGAAGTGTGAAAAAAAAAAAACTACCTTAAGGGTTTAGTAAGTGTCATGAAGGAAAAAGGAAAGCAGGTTGTTGCTGATTATAAGAACCCCAAAAAAAGAATTATGCCCTACGTCAGCTTAAAATACCCCAGACATAGCATTTTTGTATTGAAGGGAAATGATTTTATGGCCAAAGAAAGCATTTGTTACAGTGGATTGTTCACCAAAGAGAATTCATTGAAATCAAATCAACAGCTCGTTCATTACAGAGGGTGGAGGAATCTAGTGGGAAATAGGAACCATTTGCTAACTGCTAGCCTGATGAAGATGAAAATGAGTGTCAAGAAATAATTAAAACAAAACAGGAATATGTCCTGTAAAATGTTTATTAACCTCTCTAAGCAAGATATCATGCTATAACAGAAATATTTTGTTGAGAGGATTTTTTTTAAGTCACAAATCTGGTTTAAAAAAAATTCCAAAAACTGAACAGAAACACACAAGCAGCTTGGGAAACATCTATGTACTGGATGGCATTTTTATATGCCATCATCCTTTGTCAGATATGAAAAGACAGAAAAAAATGCAGACATTGAGGGCTTCAGCTGGAATCTGACCCCAAAATGCAACTGCCTCCAAATACCTACTGCAGAACTGGTGTGTTCTTATACAGGGACATCTGAACACACAAAACAGTATTCCATTTCTTGTTCCAAAATTAAGAGAGCTATGTCTGGGTTGTTTTAACAATAGTGATAAAGTGTGTGGGGCTCTCCTAGCAGTCCAGTGGCTAAAACTCCATGCTCCCAATGCAGGGGGACTGGGTTTCCATCCCTGGTCAGGGAATGAGATCCCACATACTGCAACTAAGAGTTCACGTGCCTCAACTAAGATCCAGCAAGACATTAGTAAGTATTTTTAAAATGTGTAGTAAGCCATCCCCTCTCTCATTTGACATGAGAGCGTAGTCCTGTTGAAGAGAAGTCCAAACAGCCTGGTGGATAGACGGCTTGAGAAATTAAAGCTTATTTTATTTAACACCATTCCAGGCTAGTGGCAGGGTTCAGAGATCTGAGTTTTCAGTAAGATTGGGTGTCCTTGTTTTGAATTTCTGCTTAACTTTCCTTTCACCATTGAGTCTATCTTTCAAAAAAAAAATATGCTTCAAATTAAAAATTAGTCTATCTTGGAGCCACTGTCCTTATTATGACCACAGGCCATTCTCCTGTGCCAGCTTCTTCTTCAGGGGCTGGTCAGACCCTGAAGAGCCACATGTCCCCTGACCCGCCGCCCTCACAGGTGGGTGTGGCAGATGCCTACATGCAGCAGTATAAAGGAACAGCTATGCTGACAGACGTAACTTTCAAGAGAATCTTCCTCTAAGCAATGTATTATTTAAGAGTGACAGCACATAAAGGAGGGTGATGATCTATGGTTACTCAACTTGCATATGATCAGGTAACACTGCTCTCCAGAGAAGACTAGAACATCATTGTCTGAACGGAGGCCAAGCTCTGATTATAAAATTTCATGCTAGATGGATGTTTCAGAGCCTTCACATTCCAATATAAGCTCCTTTGACACCTGGCCCCTGTTGAATTTCCTCAATCTTTACCCTTCAAGGAAGGCTTCCCAGGGGGAACTATGGTAAAGAATCCACCTGCCAATACAGGAGACACAGGAAACTTGGGTTCAATCCCAGGGTTGGGAAGATCCCCTGGAGGAGGGAATGGCAACCCACTCCAGTATTCTTGCCTGGGAAATCCCATGGACAGAGGAGAATGGCGAACTATAGTCCATGGGGTTGCAAAAAGTTAGGTACGACTGAGCGGCTGAGCATGCACACACACATACACCATTAAGGGAAGGGTTAGACCCATCTGTCTTTCTGAAGCATCACTCCTCAAAGCAAGTGCAGTCTGGGGCCAAAATCTGCTGCCAAAAATCCAGAAATGACCCGGCCTGCCACCCCTCCTTGTGGCCATGTGGATGAACTTGTCGATTACAGAGTCTGTCATTCCAGGGAGCCAGTTTAGGACAGACCCACACAGGGTCTCCTGGGACAGGGCACAGGCTCCCACCAGACACACGTCCATCAGGGCCCTGAAGCTCCCCAAGACCTGTTACTGATGGGGATGCCAAGCCTGCTCGGCAGACAGCCAGACAGAGGACAGAAGAAGCAGGCAGAGCACAGTGCCATAAAAATATCACTTAATGCCTGCTTTTCCTTCACAAAGATTTATTTCTCAGCTCCTAGCACAACCTACACATAGTAGGTGTTCAGTCTTCAAAAGGTATCCTTCCTTTCTGCTGAATAAACTTAGCCCTCTGCTCCTAGGAGTCCACACTGAGCTGTGATGCACATCAGCTACACTGACACGCCTAGTGAAAAGACAGTCCCTGTACAAAGTTTTTGCTACTCCTGTCACTCAAAATGTGAGCCCCTCCCCCGCTTTTTAAACAGTTTCTCTTGTTTGGTGTACACAAATTAGGAGTGAAGAAGCCCTTTCGTTATGTTTATAAATCTCTCTGTGTGTGCTCAGTCACTTCAGTCGTGTCTGACTCTTGCGACCCCATGGACTGTAGCCCGCTAGGCTCCTCTGTCCATGGGATTCTCCAGGCAAGAATACTAGAGTGGGTTGCCTTGCCTTCCTCCAGTGGGTAACTCTCTCCAGCAGGACATTAACATGCAGAAGCACCTACAAGAGGAATAGACTCGAAGAGAAAACAGGACCCAACAACAAGATTTTTCTCAGCTGGCAAACAAATAATTTACATAAGGCAGGTAGGGAGGAGGCAGGAGCAGGATTTGGATTTTAAATAAAGCAAGTAGGCAAAACTAAAAGATGACAGTTTCAAGCAGGAATATCAATGGGAAGTGGGAATTCTGAGGTCTCCTCATAGGCTTAGAGTATAAACATCTGTGTAAGATAAAAGATGCTGAGTTTCTGGGGAAACGCAAGGTTGGAAAAGTCGACTTCTGCTTGAAATCTACATTTCCTGGCGCCTAAGAGGAAGAACAACAGTGGAACTCTGCCAAGGGAGGAGAGGGAGAGGGAGGGGGAGAGTTCTTTCATTAAGATCCATCATCTTTGACCTGAAATCAGTGCCCTTACCTCTGAAAAGATAGTGGTATATTTTTCTCCCACTACAGGTAACTTTTATAATTAGTTGGAGCTTTGGAAAAAATTTTCAGTTGTAGAGGGGCAGGGGAGGAATGGAAATTTGTCTAAACTTGCTGACTTCTACAAATTTGCTATGATTTGTTTAGGACAAAATAATATGTCTGCATTTCATTGACCTTATGTCCCAGGCTTCAAGTTCACTGAAAGCCATATGCGATGAAGATGCATAGAAATGGAAACCAGTATCAGATCCCTCATGGGGGCAGCAGTCTGCCCTTGGAATACATAGTTCTAGCAACCGGGAGACATCATTTCTTCCCTTCCCTTCCTCCATTTCTTTTCAAGCATTTATTAATTCTACACACATTTATTGGACACCCAATACTCTTTCTGTAGCCACTGCCAGCTGAGCTTACGGGCCAGGCACATATTTGCATTTTATTTTTCATGTCCAAGAATCTGCCTATAAGGTTGAGCGAACTTGGGCTCAAGACGTGGGGGTCCGTTCCCTGCAAAGCGCCTGGGTGTCCCAGCCCCTGCCAGGCTCGTGCATGTGCGTGGCCCCCGGAAATTGAGGACATCGTGTTTTCAATTTTCCTCAATAAAGCCATGAATCTGGCAATCGGCCGGCCTGCTCCAGCTAAACAGAAAGGACAATTTGAGAAAGATCACAGTTCAGGCCCAGTCAGATGGAAACGATGGAAACACAGAGCTGGCCTGCGACGCGGCTCCACTGTCGCCGTTTGACTGACAAACTGACTCTTTGGAGGTGCTCATGCCCATTTCAGTCAGAGTTTATTGAAGGTGATTTTGATCTTCTCCGTGAGGCCACAGCAGTGGCCGTGCCATCTGTCACCTTGATTGCATCGTGGAGTCTCTGGAGAGAGCGCCATGGCTTCCGATCATTTACAGATTGTGCGGCGCTCGCCTCCATAAGGACCACATGCGCAGAGCCAGATGGCGAACATGCACGCTTATTATAAGTCTTTATCTCCGTGCAGGAAGGAGAGGAACCATTAGGTCTCCCTCAGGAGCTCTGCTCCCCTCTACCATCATGCTGCTCCTCAGCAAATACAGTCTTCTTCAGCTGTCACCAGCCTACCTCTGAAAATTACAAAAATAAACAATAATTCCATCAGCCGCGGCCGGAAAGCCGAGAGGACGCAGCCAAGCCATCCCCTTGGCCTTGCCTTCTTTCTTTCCCTTGAAGCCCACTGCGCCTGACTGTGGCACTAGGTAAAAACAAGCACGTTTGCAAATGCCACCTTAACGTGGTGTTTTGTTTGTCTTTTTTTACAGATTCAGAGAGGCGGCTAGGAAATAACGTGAGATGGTCCTGTTTTTTGTTCTTGGGATTATGGCTTCTGCTGTATTGGCCTCACTCTTTTCCATCTAAGGATCTTGTGTTTATTCTACCTATTTTTAAATTCTGCTTTTTTTTTTTTTCTGCAATAATTCCAGGAGTGGAATCCACTGTGTCTCAATAAGGGTCAAGGTACAAGGGTCCAGGTTGGAGACTTGGTTGCCGGTAACTGTGAGCAAGACTAGAAAACCCCAAGGATGGTGGAACTCTAGAGAAGCTCCCCTCAGTAAACTCTCAATGGGAAAAAGACAGTATGGAGGGCTGGGAACAGGGCTGGAAGGCTGAATGAGTCCAGCTCAGAGAATCATCCGAGGTGAGCAGGTGAGCTGGTTAAAAAAAAAAAAAAAAATGTGTGTTTCCTCACAAACCACCATTGAAACTTATTAGGAATTCACAGAGGATCTAAAGGAATCCTCAGTGGAGCTATAACACATGCAAAAAGAAATACCTACAAAATAAATACACCTCAGTGGTAAGGAAAGTGATTCTCAACTTTTTATTTTATAGATATAACTTATATAAGGATGCATACATCTGAAATGTACACTTTAACTTTTGCATATAAATATTCCACCCAGGTCAAGATATAGGACATTTCTAGGACTCCAGCATACTTGTGATAAAGAAATAAATGTTCATAAACAGATTCACTAAGGAGTCCACCTCTGTTGATTCCAATGCTTTTCCCATAAACAATACACCCAAGCTTAGAAGTCTCCTCTCCCTCTCTCCCTCTCTCTCTATCACACACACACACACACACACGCACACACACAGAGGGAAGAAAAACAGCAGCTCTTGAACACTGACACCAAGAGCTCCTCGGTTATGTGGCAAAGCCCCCACCAGGAAGCAGCTGGTCGCAGAAACCAAGGCAAGATTTCCAGTGATCTATAACCTTGAAATCTCATCTACAAGGGTCATTCATTTAGAATAATTGCCACGTTAGCTGTCAAGGAGGAAGAAATTTTCCTCTGCCCTTCTAGGTTCTTCTGGCTGGTCTAAAAATTAGATTGACATGAGAATTAGTAACAGGAGAAAATCAAGCAAAAGTTTAATGACAGGTGTATGTGGGAGAGATCCAGGAAAACTAAATGACTCATCAAAATGAAAACGTCACTTTAGACACCATCTTCAGCAAAAGACAAAAGAGGATGCTGGGAGTAGTAGTTTGGGACTTTAAAGGGGAAAAAGGTAACTGACAAATTGGAGACAAAAAGGCAAACAAATGTTTAGTAAAGGACTCTGCAGGACCCTGCATGGCCAGTGGGGCCCTATGTGGACGCTGATCGTTAGGCCCTTTCTGACTTTTCTCCGTGACTTTTCTTTCTGACATATTCTTTTTCAGTTCTCTTTGGTGAGAGCCCAGTTCCAGGAACAGGCCCTCATCTACACCATGGGATGTATAGGTACCAAATTTTGTTCCTCTGCATAACTGTATGGTCGCAGTTACCGAAATTCAGTATCTTTGCTCAGACACTGAAGCTGAGTGATCCCTGTGCCTGCTACCATGGTCACACAATCCCTGATGATTTAAGTTAAAGTGGCCTGGGATTTCTCTATGACATGAGGAGTCCACCATCTCTTACACACCATTTTCCAAGGGTCTGGCTCTTCCAGTAGTATCCACTGGAAAACACACACACTCACAAGCTACTTACACATCCAAGCTCGTCCAAAGGTAAGTGAGTCCCAGGACTTCCCTGGTGGTCCAGTGGCTAAGACTCCACACTCGCATATGCTGCAACTAAGAGTTCGCATGCCACAACTAAGACCCGGAGCAGCCAAATAAATAAATATACATTTTTTAAAAAGATAATAGAGTCCAAGTCTGTTCCCAAACACAAGTCCAAAAGTTATTCCACATGCTGGTTGACACATCAGGGATCTTTCCAGTCGATATCTGAACAGAAGACAATAATGTTTAAACAGACTGACTTAATTTCTTTGTTTTTTTTTTTGGTAAATGTCATTTAACCTATCAACTTCCATCCTGTTGCTACTTTGTTTACACTTTCTACAATTAAAAAAATAGCCATTATAATAAAGTATGTGTGTATGCACTTAGTCATGTCCGACTCTTTGTGACCCCATGGACTGTTGCCCAGCAGGTTTCTCTGTCCATGCAATTCTTCAGGCAAGAATACTGGAGTGGGTTGCCATTTCCTGCTCCAAGGGATCTTCCTGACCCAGGGATTGAACCCACATCTCTTATGTCTCCAGCATTGGCAGGCAGGTTCTTTACCACTAGTGCCACCTGGGAAGACCATAAGAGAATATAGTCACCGCTGAATATTTTTAAGAGGAAGAAATTTAGTGTATCATCCAACACAAATGTATTTTCAGAGGAGAGTTTAATGGTAAGCTCTTACTCTTAAACTATTTTTTTTTTTTTTTACTTTGGGACATCAGGAAATATGTGTCCATAACACCATGTGAAGGTTTGAGTGTGTGCAAGAAATGTGTATATTTAATAGGCTTGTGTACTCCCTATACTTAAGATAGTTTACAAATGTTATTTAAAGACTCAAACAAGAAAAAGCAGTCATGCCTATCAAAAATAATTCCTGGTCCCTGAACATTAACCTCACATAGATTGTTACCTAAGCACACAGATTTTTAAAATATCAGCATTCTCCCCCAATGTATCTTATTTTTCTGCCCAGCACAGACAGGGATAAGTTTGGGATTAGTGCTACCTAAGTAAACAGATGATCCTGACCTCTGTCCCATCACCTCGGTTTGTGGTTTGGTGCAAAAACTATGTATAGGGAGGCACACTGAAAACTGAATCACCAAATACAGGTCACACACTCCAAAAAGAAGGAAGATAATCAGAAATAACATAGTACGTTTGGTTAAAAATAAAAATGTGGTGTTGCAAAAATGAAAAAGACCATGAAGATCCAGGAAAGGGAAAAGGAAACTGGGTGTGATGACTTAGTGTTGATGAAATGTGCCAAGATACAGGAAGGCTTCTGGGCCCCCACGTGGGCAGAAGATAACGCTGCAAGTCTGAGACACTGTGTTTATTTCCACTTCTGATTCTGGCACTTCTAGTGCAGCTGGGGTCTCAAGGCAGTGTCCCCAGGGCTGGCCTCGGGTTCAGGTGCCTGGAGAGGCCAGAGGACATAGAATCAGGTGGGGATGAATTACAGCCTTGCCTTGGCCTTGGCCAGGTTGCTTACTTTCTCCCAGCTTCACATTCTCTATCTACTAATAAGCAAGACAAATCCATTCTCCCAAATGAGGATTAACTGTCATGAAGGAGAAAACATGTCCCATGTAACTGTCGCGTACTAAGCCCTTAAAGCATGCAACAACTGAGATCAAGCCAGAGCAAACGTCACTGGCTCTGTTAAAAAATAGTGCTGCCAAAGCAAATACAATGCAATCATTAAGATGATTAGGTCGCAATGCAGAAATCCTACTTTGTAAAGCAGTCAGAATGGTCAATGCACATTTGACGGAGGGAAGGGGGCAGACTACAGACTAGAGCCATGCACCTGCCATTTGGTAACTGCTGTAATCTTGTGCGTGTTACTTAAATTTTCTGGTTTTCAGTTTTGCCACCTGAGAAAGGGGGCAATAATAAGAAACCCACCCCAGGATCAGATGAGATAATAGAGGTAACATGCCTGGCAAATTCTAAGCACTGTACAACTTAGCCAGCATTCTGAGTGCTCAGACGGCTGTGAAATAGTGGCTCATGATTTCATCCTCTACTCTCTTCTGGCTGTGGTGCAGCAATAAAATCTTATTGCTACTCAAAAGCCCAGGAAACTGACCAAAATCCATTGTTCACTTTTATTTGATGTTTTTGGTTCTCAGTGTTTGCTAAGTTGGAGCTATTGCTTATTTTATTTCATTGCTGCAAACCATACCTATAAACTCACTAAACTGTGTCACCTCTCTCTGTCTCTTCCTCTCTCTCTCTCTTTTCGTCTCTCTCTCTCTCCCCCTCACACACACACACACACACACACATGTGTAGGGTGAGTGTAGCTGGAGCTATCCAAACCCACAGCTGTTCCTGGGAAACTCTTCAAAGTACAACAGGAAAAGGAGTGACATTATTTTGCACTCAAAATGAAAAGACTTAGAGATTGGCCTTGATTCTATCATTTAACCTTGGGTAAAGCATGCATCCTCTCTGTGAAAGAGGTCTTGGAATGTGTTTTCATTTCATGGGATGGCTGTAAGGATCAAATCTATGAAAGGACTTTGAACAATATGAAACCTTCTATAGGCTTAAATATCAGGTAGGGGTGTTATATATTCAAGACAGCTTTGCCACCAAACATTCATGAATGTGATAAATGGATTAATGAAGAGTTTATCACAAATGTGTATCTGTCAGAAATAACTTAGAGTCTGGCTGAAAAGCAAGGACATCAACATTCAGTGTGTTCTAAACCACAAGGCTGATATCGTGAGACATCCGAATTCTGCTCCCAGGGACCTCAGGCGTCCCTGAATCAAGAGATTCTCATTAATACAGTGGACGAATAGGGCTCACATTTTAATTTTGCTTCTTCCTCTCTTTGAGAATATTTCCAATATTATAATGTCTATCTTCCAAATAGCATAAGACCCAAATAAAAGTAAATCCAACAAAATCTGCTTAACTCAGGCTGCTTTAAAATAAGAGTTCATACAATAGGACAGTTGGTCCCAATCCTGGTTTAATATGTCTGTAGTACAAAGGGTCTTTGCTGCCTCCTGTTTCTGCAGAAAAAAGGAGCTTATTAAAATAAATGCAGAAGAGAATTTAAGCTCCTAATAGGAATGGAAAAGCAATAATTGATATAATAATAACAGAAAACAATAAGTCTATTTTTCAGGATATTTCTTATTCTTGAACTGTAATTTAACTTAGTGATAGTAAAATATCCAGGGTTACTTCATATGAATGTAAAGAAAAGAAATAATTATTTCTCCTTAAAAGGTTCCAGGGAGTCTTTCAAGGCATGGTCTGACAATAATAAGGCAGATTCACTAAAAGTAAATTCAAGTAACCTATAACGAACAAAGTAATTCAAATCTTAAATAACATTTAGGAAACATACAGGCACCTAACCTTTACTTTCTATCATTAGATAAAGTAGGCATTAGAAGATAACTGATCATAATTACAAAGTAAGTATTTTTCAAGAATAAATCATAGTGAATAAAATAAAAATCAGTGTGTGTATATCTGGGTTTGTGTGTGTGCATGAATACATGTCCGTGTTTGTGTGTGTTTGTGGGTGTCCAAGCCAAATTCAACTAACAGGCAGTGATCACACTTCCCATCTTGTGAATGGCATTAGATATCTTGTTCAAAATCTCTGATTAATCTGATTAAGCTAGTGAGTGAATAATCCTTTAATCCTCTCAAGAATACAGTTTATGTCTGCTGAGTGTCAAATTTAAGACCCATAAGCTGTAAATACTGAAATTTAAGTGAAAGGAAGGAGAAAAAGGCAGTCACCCAAAGTGAAACTGTGCCGCCTCTTTCCCAGATCCTGTCTTTTGTGGGTGACCTTCTCGGCTGAAACAAGAATGAGAAACATTAGGAAACACCATAAATCATTCTCCAGCCATGGCTCTGCAGCAGGGAACGCATCAGTCACCGAGGACCAATCTGCTAGCATGTGCTTCCCTTTTCCCAACCAGTTTAATTATAAATTAATGGGCACTGCCTTTTGCTTCTCATTTCATTCTGGAGCAGAAACATTTTTTAAGCCAGATATTTATTTTATAGTTGGAAAACTATCTCAGAAGAGAACGACTGCTAAGTTATCTTTGCAGAATCACAAAAGCAGGGAAAGGAACATCCTTCCATTAAAATCTCAGTCTGAGTGAGAAAGGCTGTGACCTGGGACCCTGTGCTGCAATGCCGCAGAGCTTGTGCAGGACAAACCTCTCCTCAAATCACAAAATACAGAGAAACTATATGGGAACTAAACATAATGGCATGCCTGAGCAGTTAGGGCGAATTCTGGGCAAAAGATACAAAGAGACCAAAAAAACCCAACTGCCACTTTTGAAGAGCCTGGAGCAAAAGCAGGGTACCATACTTGCAGGCTGCATAAAACACCATCTAAGGGGTGCACAAACCAGCTAAGCCATCCCTCCAGCCTAACCGCATGGACACACTCCTACCCTCACCCCCTATAGGGAACAAACTCGCCCCACCTCAAGGAACTGTTCTCACTCCCCACTGCTGCAATGGGACCCCCAATAACACCTTGCCTGAATTTTTGGTCTGGCCTCTAGTCCATATCTATTGATTGAGGAAGGCCAAAATCCCTGGTTGGTATCATGAGGACAGCTCTTCAGCAACTGTTATGCCATTTAGCCTTGCCCACGTCAAATGAATGAAGATGCCCTGATGCTGCTATAGGGCTTCCCAGGTGGCGCAATGGTAAAAGAACCTGCCTGTCAATGCAGGAGATGCAAGAGATGCGGGTTCAATCCCGCAGGTGGGAAAAATCCCCTGGAGGAGGAAATGGCAACCCATTCCGGTATTCTTGACTGGAGAATCCCATGGACAGAGGAGCCTGAGGGGCTACAGCCCATGGGGTCACCAAGAGACATGACTGAGCACACACTGACGCAGGATGCTGCTTTATCATTATTCACCAAATTCAAACAGTAACAATGAGATACAGTAGTATAGGGAGATGGTTAGAAGAAGGATAGTGGTGACTCATTTGCTACCCAAGGAAAGATTAAAAAAAAAAATTCTTTTAAACCAATTGGCTGGCTTGCTTGCTTGGCACATTTGACCACCTACTTTTCACTGAAACATGTATGTGTCGTGCTAATCAGAAGTTTATAATGTCTGCACCCCAGAATGTGCTGTAAATTTATTTGCCTGAGATATTTTTTGTGTCAGTTGTTTATAAAAATTATCCCCTGCCCCTAGAAACCTTGGCTGCTGAAAGGACAAAGCTGCTAGACAAGATTAATTTGCCACTCAGCTACTTTTTCACTTACTGATTTAACGTGAGTCAAGGGGATCTGGTCTAATTAAAATACTGGCCAACCCTTAAAAGCAGAAAGTCTGTATTATCCCTTAATTCCTCATGATGTGAGGAAATGAGGCAGAGGAAAAAGATCCTTCCCAGCCCTGAGTGCAGCTCCTAAATTGGTGGAAGAGTCTGGGAAGAGAGGTAAAGACTCCATCAGCTCCTTCAGCTCTCAGTTCTTTGATTCTTCCATGGAAGCCTAGAAAAACTGGGTGCTCAGTAACCAATGGGGGAATCCTGGGGCGAATCCCTCTCCTGACTTTCTCTACTTTTGTCTGGATGGAGACGCTACACTTCTAGGTTTGCCCCCGAGCATATGGGGATAAGACAAAGGTAAGAAGCTTCTGCCCCAGCACAACAATACAACAAGCCACCCCCTCAGCTGACGGTGTTCCCCACCCCAGAGTTGCCAACCTCTGTGAAGATTTCAGCGCTGCTAACTTCAGCATCTTCCTCTCGTGTCACATAATTGGCACAGTCTAGGATATTCAGTCCTTTGTTTTAATAAGGTAGACAAATATCTCAAGTCTCTGGTTTATGTGTTTGGCTCCAGCTCCTCCTCCCCTCTACTCAGTAGTACTGGTTTCTGTATTTATGACTTGCTATCCCAGGTGGTGCTAGTGGTAAAGAATCTGCCTGCCAATGTAGGAGACGTAAGAACTGTGGGTTTGATCCCTGGCTTGGGAAGATCCTCTGGAGCCCACTCCAGTATTCTTGCCTGGAGAGTCCCTATGGACAGAGGAGCCTGGTGGGCTACAGTCCATGGGGTCGCAAAGAGTTGGACACAACTGAAGCGACTCAGCACACACACACACACACATGATCTTATCCCTGTGGATATTTAGACTCTTATTATCTGTAACCCCATCCACCTATATTACATAATAACAGATGTACTCTTTTGCCTTTTCATGGTAGGTAAGTTAATAGCCTTCTTCTCTTCCGCCATTCCTTTACTCATTCATTCAACTACTTACAAAAGTTTGTTAAGTGCTTGGACATAAAAACACTATGATTTAAAATGATACATAGATCCCCTTGGTACATTCCACGCAGAGTCCAAAAAAGGGACCACGGATATGTGGGTGTTACATATGCTGAGACCCTGCCAAAATGTAATGTGAAGTCACTCAATCTCCAACCAGCTCCTTCCTGGAGACCCAAAGACCGTGACAAAAGCATACTCCACAAGGACATACATGAGGGTCACAGCCACCCCCACTTTCCTCTTACTATTCATCTGGCTTCAGATTTACCTCTTCCTTTTGAGTTTCTATTGACTCTTGGAAGAAAAGTCCACATATGCTAGTATAATCTAGAGAGACTGCTGAGAGAAAAACAGGTCAAAGTATCAGAAGGGGGAAAAGTACATGGATGACCATCAGGAAATGGTCAGATCTTGAAATCTATTTCCAGTGAATTCCAGAGCTAAATTGGGAATACAGACTCTAGGGTGTGAGAGCCCATTTTTACACTGGATCCAGAACTTAGATTCTCATCAATCTGTTCCACTAACCCTTTACTTCTAGACAATGGGAGTTTGAACAGCATATTCAACTCCATCCAGGCTCTCATCCAGAGAGAATAAAACTTGGCTCCACCTGCCAGTGATGTCTAATTTGGCAAATCTTCATGTTCATAAATTTGGGATCTGGAGTGGGCTCTAAGTCCTCAAATGGCCATTCAGTCCCAGGTCTTCTTTAAGACTATCTGCATTTGCTCAGATTAAATAACCTGACCTGATCTCAATTCCAGGCCCTCCAAGCCATAATCCAATTGACTAAGCCCCTAAACCCTGATTGGCTCTTGCAGTCCTTTATTATATGGTTCTATATTCTATTTTTTCATACCTTTGGTCAATGATTATAGTTTCCTCCCAAACAGAAAGATCTCCTAAGAAAATACCATCCTCATTACTTCTGGAATGGCCATCATTGGGGGATTCTACTCACACCTCAACCATCAGACACTCTTGTTTACACACTGGCCACTCTTTCAGTGCCTGAGAGATATTGATATTGAGGTCAGTCCCCCTTGCCCATCTGGCTTGAGTATCCTATTCGTTCCCTTTGACTCATGCTAGCAATGTCATCCTAGGCAATCTTTTCTGAGTTATGCTATTAGGACCTACTGGAGCAGACTTCTAAAAAGTGTAAGAAAGCAGAATGTTAGTCACTCAGTTGTGTCCGACTCTTTGCAAACCCATGGACTATAGCCTGTTGGGTTCATCTGTCCATGGAATTTTCCAGGCAAGATTACTGGAGTGGGTTGCCATTTCCTTCTCCAGAAGAAAGCAGAAGTAGATTATGAACATTTTATTGCTTTTGAGGTTCATTTAGAAATGACTGATTCCTGGGGAATGTCCAGGTCCCCAAGGCCAGCCCAGACCAAAAATAGGCTTCCTGTGAGTATTAAACAAAAATTACATCCCTTCACTATCTAGGCTGAGATGCAGAAGTGACTAGTGGCCGCAACACATCCTCAGTGTATTTCCTTGTATCGCTATATTTTACGCTCTAGCCTGTGGTTCTTCTAAAATATGACACTAGTGAATTTCTTGCTTCTAGTACTATAGCAACCAGCATGTGTCAAATGTTTTAAAAAGGAATAGAAAACTGGCCTTTATCACCTCGTTTTGCTTCCCAAGAATATGTTTTTACCATTCACTTTGACACGACATCACGAAAAAGTTCAAGAAACTCGTTAGATTGATTACAATTGGAAAGCTGGAGAATATCATTATTATTGATATATGGGTACATCATAATCTTTATGTGCTTGTTGATTTAAACACAGACTGATGCAGACATTCTGGAAACAGCCTGGTAATATTTAGCTAATTAAACATTCACTAAGACAAGCAGTACTGTTCCTGAATATAATTCTTAAAAATATTCTCACACACTGGGGGGCACACTCCATGATGTTTATCGTCATGTTGTTTGTGTGGGTAGGAGGGAATCGTGGGGTCTCTCACTAGAGGGTAAGGAAAGCACAGTAGCTGCCAACACGGTTCTGCAGCCATCAGAAACAAAGGACTGGATGTTGACACAGCTACCTGGGTAGGTCTTAGAAACAATGGGTCATCATGATAAAAAAAAAAAACAGAACAAGCTATCTAATATGATGATACTTGTATAAATTAGCATATGTAAACAAATATAAGAACACAGGAAAACAAAAGGATACCATCAAACACATTCATATGACTGTTTGTGGTAGAGGGAGAAATGAGAATGGAGGTGAGAACTTGAGAAATGGAGGCCAAATGAGATAGAGAGATGAATGAATGGATGGGCAATAGATGGATGGATGGATGGATGGATGGGTAGAGGGATAGGTAGATAACAAACAGATCAATAACATGTAAGTAAGCCAACCAGTTGGTCAAGAAAGAAGTCTGTGAAACCAATGATATGGTGTCATGAACTAAGACGTATAATTAACAATGCTCTGTACCTGAAATCCAGAAGCAAACTGAAACAGTCCAAGAAAGCTGGTCAATTTCTAGGGCAATAGGACACTATCACTGAGGCAAACCTGAAATTGAGGATCAAAGCTTAACACTGAGTTGTGGCACTGCTCAGCCCTCACTCTGTCTGTGACACTTGGATTTGCCATGAACATCACATCTGGCTCCTTGAGACATATCTCTAGTTATCCGCCAACACTGAAAGCCTAGACTGGGACCAGTCCATAGGCTCAGCATCTTTAACAGAGGAGGCATGAGCAGCTGCTGGATGGCAAGATGAAGTGAGGCAGCCACCAGCAAAGGGGGATAAACATCCAGAAAAGGTATCTTAGAGTAGTATCAATACTGATTCAGTAGTATAGCAGAGCCATAGAATACAGCAAGGGACAATGGCTGATGGCCCAATCTGATAAATGCAGCAACTGATCAAGTAACTTCTCTGGAAAAGCTCAGTCTCTGCAACCTGAGCAAACCAAAGGGCAGACTTCACATATGTCAATAGAAAGTAGACTCCTCACTATCACTCTTTCTTCTAGTCATTTACCCATATACACTCCAGCCTCAGGCCCCAAGATCACAAAGGAAATCACATTTTCTTGCCTTTGAATGAATTCATCCTTCACAAGAGTCCCTCTTAGAGGATTCACATGTTGATGAAGAATAAACAGTCCAAAGCTGAGTTCCCCAATGTGGCAGCCACTAGCCACATGCGAGGGGCCTCCCAGTGGTTCAGTGGTAAAGAATCCGCCTACCAATGCAGGAGATGTGGTCCGATCCCTGGATTGGAAAGATCCCCTGGAGAAGGAAACGCAACCCACTACAGTATTCTTGCCTGGGAAATCCCATGAACAGAGGAGCCTGGTGGGTTACAGTCCATGGGATCGCAAGAGAGTCAAACACGACTGAGTGACTAAACAATAGTCATATGGGGCCATTGAACACTTGACATGAGGCTAATTCAAACTGAGATGCAAAGATCTAGTATGATAAAAGAATCCCAGAAGTCTCATTAATAATTTTCATATTCATTAAATGTTGGAATGATATTTTGGAAAAACTAGATTAAATAAAATATAATATTATTAAATTATTTCCACCTGTTTTTCTTTACTTTCCCTGAAGCAGCTCATAGAACATTTTAAGTTACATCTATAATCCACCTTCTATTTCTCTTAGACAACATTGGTCTAGAAACATGTATGTTGATTTAGAGCTCCTCTTTCAGTTAGGAATGGGAAACAAAGCCTGTTTTTTTCCTTCAAAGGTGGAAGATTCTCTCTTTTGGATGATACTGTTCAACTGAAGATTCAAATTTGGTCCCCTAGCATTTCTTGTCAGTGGTGATTCCTACTTGAAGCTTCTGGCCTTTTCTATATTTTTAAATTCACCTCTCCACACTAATATTTATTGGAAGGACTGATGCTGAAATTCCAATACTTTGGCCACCTGATGCAAAGAACTGACTCACTGGAAAAGACCTTGATGCTTGGAAAGACTGAAGGCAGGAGGAGAAGGGGACAATAGAGGATGAGATGGTTGGATGGCATCACTGACTGGATGGACAAGAGTTTGAGCAAGCTCCGGGAGTTGGTGATGGACAGGGAAGCCTGGCGTGCAGCAGTCCATGGGGTTACAAAGAGTCAGACATGGCTGAGAGACTGAACTAAACTGAAATCCACACTAAATAGAGGATTATCAAATCACAGTAGACCAAGAGGTCCATGTATGTTGGGGACAGCCTACTGTACATCCCAGTGATGATCTAAATTACATTCAGGTTGCTCAGGACTTTGGTGACAAGACAACTTTTAACATCCAGAAGGTCTCTTCTGGGCCTCTTCTTACAATCCTGGCATAAAAGCTCACTGACCATCTAGGATGGAAAAGAAATGAAAACACTTCATATCTAAATATGTCACTTTCCACTGTAAAGGGAAGTCAGAAAATGGAAGACACATTCACCTCTTATTCCAAGGAGTCAATGTGACAGGAAGTAAAGATTAAAAAAAAAAACAAAAAACTATGCTCCTTTGAAGTTAGAAAAAAAAGCTTTACTTAATAAAAATATAGCATGTATAATTCAAATATTGAAATGTCACAAAAGACCTCTATGAACTTGAAGATAGGGCACAGTTTCTAGCTGTATTATAACTACATACATATATCACCACTCTTCTTTATTTTCTTTTCCTTTCCTTCATTCAAGCCTGATCCCTGGAGTCAACCCCTGACCATCAGGGACTTGTTGTAAGTAATGGTCATTTGTGTTTCATAATTATCTTGAATCAACACAATTAGTTCCACATTCTGCCATTTCCTTCCTGAGGCATCTGTAAACATTTTTTACACAATTCCAGCAAATAGCTTTTGTCAATAATTAAATTTTTTAATTTAAAAAAAGTAGAATGATCCAGAATAGCTATTTTAGATGTGCTTGACACATGCCTCCAAGAGGATAAGAAAATATTCTTCAAGGCACCAGCTAAGGGGTTTTTCTCTTTCAATTATCAACCACAGATCCACAATTTAGAATGTCTTTGGTCACAGTTTTAATGTGGTTAAATCAACATAAAGCCTGAAGGACATTTAATTTAAAAAAGAATGTACTTTGCTTGATTGAATGATTTTGTTTTATTCCCTTGAATTATTTTGATTCACTCCACAAAAATGTACCAAACACCAGCTATGTGTGTACAGGGCAATACATGTAATGATTGCAAATTTTTCATGTGTATCAGAATCACTTAGATTCTACCTAAAGCAACTAATTCATTGAGTCAGAAGTAGATCCTGGAAATATGCACTTGCAATATTTACCCAAGGTGATTCTGAATCAAGAGGGACTCAGATTCCCATTTTTGAGAAATACTGAAACAGAGCTTCAGATTCTGTCTCTTAATCTTCAGAAAGGTGTGGACTATAAACTTTCGCCCGTGAAAATGTTTGTGTTAAACTGAAAGATCTAAATGCAGGTCCTTACCCACCTGCATCTAGGAGACCTTGTTCAGAAGAGGATAGAAAGTTGGGTGTCATTTCTAAAAAACCCGCTTTGAATTTCTAAAAACACTTTCTTCAAGAATCGCTCCTAAAATAGTGCTTTCTAATAGATTCTTCAGAAATAGGCAAATCCTTTGCTGGGTGGTTAAAATCTGCAGACAGGAACCAAGCACAGAAAATGCATCCTCAGGCCACTCACCCGAACACACAGAGGACCATCTGGAGGGTGTGGTCACCAAAACGGTCAGTGAGCACAAGTCATTGCACTGTGCGCCACCCCAAGCCCAGAATCCCTCCTTGGGTGCCATATTCAGATTTGTGCTTCATTTTGTCGTCCTCTGTTGTGATGTTTTTCCCCCAGGACAAGGTTTGGCAAATTTTAAACAGTACAATTACAAGCTGACAAAGGATATTTTTCTGATGTGCTGAGGCCTGGAGACAGGTAGGTGGTGCTGCCTAACAGAGACCGAGAGGGAGGGAAGCAGGTTGTCAGCTGTGGCACTGATGCTCATCCTGTGACGTAAACTTTTTATCTGTATTGGGGCGTAGCCGATTAACAATGTTGGGATAGTTCAGTTAGACAGCAAAGAGACTCAGTCACACATATACATGTATCCATTCTTCCCCAAACTCCCCTTCCATCCAAGCTGCCACATAACATTGAGCAGAGTTCCATGTGCTATACAGTAGATCCTTGTTGGCTTTCCATTTTAAGCATGCAGTGTGTATATGTCCATCCCAAACTCCCTAACCATCCCTTTACCCCATTCTTCCCACTGGCAACCATAGGATTATGACATTAAATTTTGAATTGAGGCTCATCTATACTTATCCCTTCCCTGGTGGCTCAGTGGTAAAGAATCCACCTGCCAATGTAGGAGACCAGGGTTTGGTTCCCAGGTCAGGCAGATCCCCTGGAGAAAAAAAGGGCTACCCACTCCAGTATTCTTGTCTGGAGAATCCCACAGAGGAGCCTGACAGGCTACAGTCCATGGAGTCGTAAAAAGTCAGACATGACTGAGCGAGTAACACACATACTTATCCTTAGTTTAACTGGATCCTAACCAGAGAGATGAAAACCAGACTATATCAACACACCAATAAAATATCAAATGTATATTGATACCAAAATATTATTGATATATGAATCAATGATATCAAAATATTATTGATACATATATCAATAATGGGGTTTTCACTGGGTACTGTAAACCAATCAAGTATACCAATAAAACTAGAAAGACTAAAATTGGTGAGCCCCACCCTTGCCATAAGGAGAAGCCGTACTCATCCAACCTCAGGAATAGAAAGCAGTGGCCTCAGCCTGTCAGGACGCTTTTCTCACGGTGGCTTTAGCATCCTGTTTTAGATGACAGAATTATTTTCCTGAATTTCCCTCCAAATTAGTATCCAGTAATGAAAGTCGATTTCCCTATCCACATTTGGCAATGGTGAGAACGTTTAGCCACTTTCACGTCAGGTGGTAGAACTGTGAGGAAAAGACATGAGGTAGTTAAAAATTTGAAGAATATGTCAATTGGTAAAATTAGATAAAAAGTTACGCTGTGTTCTGCCCTACATTTGGACTATCACAAGTGAGGCAAACTTTTCTAGGCAAACTGCTGAGGACTGCCAATTTAACAAGCTGTTCCCTGCTGCAAGGGACATATTTATGGACATACTTTCAACAAGACGTACCTAGTGCTACCAAGCTGTGCTGTACTGAAGAGCAGAAAGACTCAGAGCGATAGATTTAAAAAAAAAAAAATAAAGGATTTCACACATGGGTCCTATTAAAATCAGATCAAGTATTCTGAAATTTACAGGCAAAAATATTTAAAATAATGAGAGGGTTGTTGCATGATCTAAGAAGAAAACACTTGGGAAATGTAAAAGATAAGATTGACACAGCATGTTTAGCTCAGGCTGTTGTACAACAAGGCTCTTGAAGGGAGAGAGGAAAAGCCAAGCTACATTGTGAATATTCCCATTTTTAATCAGTTGGGTCAACATATCTCAAGCGCTATTGAAAACCTAGGCTTATCTCATGAATGTTTTTCAATATAAAGATTAGCTCTCACAAAATCTTTCAAGAAAGACTGATTTCATATCTCCTGGTCTTTGGATGGTCCAAAAGTCACCTGAAGTCACTACTGTTACTGGTACTTATTTATTTTGAGAAGCCATTGACTGCTTCCTACGAAAGCATTTCCTTTCCTTGGGAATGTGTTTGGGATACTAATGAGTCAGACTGTTCTCTATTTAAAACGTGCTACCTATTTCTATTTCTGCAAGTGGAGATATCAAGTCCACTTAGAGCTCATCTTCTTAGTTCTAGGGTCGGGGGGAAATCATTGCTCTGGGGGAAAAGTATAAATGAGTTGATGGTGGTGGTGGTTTGACACGAACCTAGGGGGTGGCTACTTTGCAGTGATCCCTAACACATTCAGTAATTCTATCCATCCATTTATCTGACTACGGAACCTTCACTGTTCACCTGAAACTATCATAACATTGTTTATTAACTGGCTATACCCCAATACAAAATGGCATCCCAGGTGACGCAGTTGGTAAACCATCTGCCTGCCAATGCAGGAGATACAGGAGACAAGGGTTAGATCCCTGGATCAGGAAGATCCCCTGGAGTAGGAAATGGCAACCCATTCTACTATTGTTGCCTGGAAAATTCCATAGACAGAGGCTGTGTCTCACTCTTTGTTTGCAACCCTACAGCAGGCTACAGTCCATGGGGTCACAAAGACTCAGACACAACTGAGCAAGTACTCAGGCATGCAATACAAAGTTAAAAATTAAAAAACAAACAAACAACAACAAAACCATCAAGGTAGGTTTAAAAGAAGGTTGGTCTCCAGAGGTCTGGTCTGGACTTAATATAAGAAGCAAATTATATCTACTAGCCCTTCCAGTCAACGAGACAACTCAAGATTTTATTTGATATTAAAATAGTTTCTGTCCTTTGGTGATTCATATTTATATACACTGTATAGAGTCTTCACATTGCATATTCACTCATTACTTTATTTTTATCCTCAGAACAATGTGTGAAGCAGGTGGAAAGAGTGTTCCCATAACTCCCAGTGTTTTTTCAGATGTATCAATACAAAGTTAAAAATTAAAAAATTTTCAATCATGTGCTGAAGGTTCCAGAAGAGCAAGTCCCCATTGTTGACTGGTCTCTGTCCCAGTGTGTTCTTCCAAATCCCATGTCCTTGCCTTTCCCAGCTGCCCCAGCATCTGAGTACTTGTACAGCCTCTGGGTCACTTCATCTCACAGCAAAGGGACCCTGGAACTGCACCACAAGGGAGCGACCCAAACCCTGGCCACCATCATCTCCTGCTGCCGTGAGCTGCCTGTGCCAACAAGCACCTCTTGCCCACCTATGCACCTCGGGCTGCTTCTGTAGTTTGGAACAAGGTGGAAGGAATCATAGAAGGGAAACTGGAGAACACAGAGCGCCCAACCAGAGGATGCTCAATTTCCTGGGCCCTGCAGAGGTACAGCACATGCTGTGCAGCCTTGGGCAAGTTACTTACCTTCTCTGTTCCTCAGTTCCCTCAAATGTAGGAGAATTATAGGACTTACTTTGAGGAAAGGCAGTACAGGTTAATTGACTTAAAATATAAAGGTGCCTGAAGCAATGCCTAAGATAATGTACATAAAACTACCATTGAGCTCTAGCTCAGTTGTGTCTTACTCTTTGTGACGCCATGGACTGTAGCCCACCAGGCTCCTCTGTCTGTGGGATTCTCCGGGCAAGAATACTGGAGTGGGTTGTCATTTCCTCCTCCAGGGGATCTTCCAGACCCAGGGACTGAACCCACGTCTCCTGTGTCTCCTGCATTGCAGCAGATGCTTTACCCACTGAGCCACTGGGATAATGTAAGTGCTAGGCAAATGTGACATGCAGGATGGTCTCAAAAAGAGAAGTCTTGAGCAGGACAGACAGCAATTTCTATTCACACTTGTAGACAAGACGTTGTGAATAAAAGTACTTTGTAAAGTACTGGTCAAACTGTAAACTATCTTGGTAATTACCTTCTTTGTAAGCGACTTGTATCGTGCAATGCAATTTTAGGACTACAAAAATGTCAGAAAGTGATTTATATAAAATGTAAATGAGACCTGGTTACCCCTTCTTAAAATTCTATCACACTGGGGGAAAAAAAAAGAAACGCCATCATCCGTCCCATCTCTAGCTGTCAAAACCCTATGCGTGCGGAGAATTCCAATAACTGCAGCCACTTGTAGAGTCCTCACTCTGTGCTAGGCCCAGCGAGTTACATATGTCATTTCATTTAATTCCGTGGAAATGCTCTAAGTGTAACAAACCCAGATTTACAGACATGAAATCTAAAATTCTGAGAGGTTAAATGATTTGTCCCATGTCAGCATCCAGCAAATAGGCTGATTCAGTCCTAGGGCCCTAGGACACTTGAACCAACCCGTCTATATGCTCCTTCCATGGAAAAGAATATCTCCCTATTCTAAAATAGTACTGTACTTTGTTCACACTCTTTTCATGGGAATACAATTTTATCTTGAATTACAATTTTTTTCTGCATATCGCAGGTTATCTACTGGTTTACAGGCTTCACAAAAACAGAGAATAAGCCTCATGCATCTGTGAACATACCCAGGATGCCTGGCAGGTACCTGGGAGTGGAGGCAAGAGGACCAAGATGGAGGAGTAAATTCACAGTTTGTTTGGGCTTTAGCTGCCTTACTTGAGAATGAGCTATAAAATCCCCAGCTCACAGGATTGCTCTCAAATGAAACCAACAACACAGTTTAGCAATGAATTTGATATTCTTTATTCAGTTCAGTTCAGTCACTCAGTCATGTCTGACTCTGCGACCCCATGGACTGCAGCACGCCAGGCTTCCCTGTCCATCACCAACTCCTGGAGCTTGCTCAAACTCATGTCCATTGAGTCAGTGATGCCATCCAACCATCTCATCCTCTGTCGTCCCCTTCTCCTCCTGCCTTCAATCTTTCCCAGCATCAGCATTTTTGCCAATGACTCAGTTCTTTGCATCAGGTGGCCAGGTATTGAAGTTTCAGCTTCAGCATCAGTCCTTACAATGAATATTCAGGACTGATATCCTTTAAGATTGACTGGTTTGATCTCCTTGCAGTCCAAGGAACTCTCAAGAGTCTTCTCCAACACCACAGTTCAAAAGCATCAATTCTTCGGTGCTCAGCTTTCTTTATAGTCCAACTCTCACATCCATACATGACTACCAGAAAACCATAGCTTTGACTAGACGGACCTTTGTTGGCAAAGAAATGTCTCTGCTTTTTAATAAGCTGTCTAGGTTGGTCATAGCTTTTCTTCCACGGAGCAAGCATCTTTTAATTTCATGGCTTAAGTCACCATCTGCAGTGATTTTGGAGCCCAAGAAAATAAAGTCTCTCACTGTTTCCACATCTATTTAACATGATATTTTGGAATCAGAGGACATGATCTTAGTTTTTGTATGTTGAGTTTTAAGCCAGATTTTTCACTCTTCTCTTTCACTTTTATCAAGAGGCTCTTTTGGTTCTCTTCAGTTTCTGCCATTAGGGTGGTGTCATCTGGATATCTGAGGTTATTGATATTTCTCCTGGCAATCTTGATTCCAGCTTGTGCTTCATTCAGCATGGCATTTCGCATGATGTAAGAAGTTAAATAAGCAGAGTGACAGTATAAAGCCTTGATGTACTCCTTTCCCAATTTGGAACCAATTTGGAATTCTTTATCCAAGGGAAAGCCATCCAGGATTTGGAGAGTACAGAGCCTCACAGGCACTGGGGTGCTCTTCCCTGGGGATGCAGGCAAGAGCAGGTTTTATGGAGATTAGAAGCGGCAACGTGGAAACAGGGCATGACTGGCAGGGCGGGCGATGGAGATTTCCCTCTGAGCCAGGCAGACCCTGTTTTCTAGGGCAAAGTGAACTCCCAAAAACTAAGCAGAAGAGTATGATTGGTGTGTGGTAGTTTCCCTGAGACTGAGGTATTTCTGATGAGTGCTGGCGGACTTAGGTTTTGATTTGTGATGGAGGCCAGGCCACTGGGATGGCCTCCATTCCATGGGTCTGAAAATATGAAAGTGAAAGTGAAGTCGCTCAGTCATGTCTGGCTCTTTGGGACCCCATGGATTATAGCCTACCAGGTTCCTCCGTCCATGAGATTTTCCAGTCAAGAATACTGGAGTGGGTTGCCATTTCCTTTTCCAGGAGATCTTCCCAACCCAGGGATTGAACCCAGGTCTCCCACATTGTAGGCAGATGCTTTACTGTCTGAGCCACCAGGGAAGTCTGAAGATATGAATTAACCTTTATCAGGTCTAGTAAGAAAATACAGTCTAAATCGCTCCAAACAGAACAGAGTTCTACCAACCTGTACCATTCAAGTTTATGTAGTTACACTGAAGTCAGGGCAGTTTCTTGGGTAAATTGAGTCTTAAGAAAAGTCAATGGGGACTTGACCACAGTGAGGAGAGACGTGGGAAAGACCTGCTGAATTTCCCTGGAGGGTAGAATTTTAAGGAAATTGGTGAGCAAGTAAGTAATAGAGAATAAAGTGGAGGGGGAGGAATGGCTCAGACGGTAAAGAATCTGCCCGCAATGCGGGAGACACAGGTTCAATCCCTGGGTCAGGAAGATCCCCTGGAGAAGGGAATGGCTACCCACTCCAGTATTCTTGCCTGGAGAATCCCCTTGGAGAGGGGAGCCTGGTGGGATACAGTCCATGGGGTCACAGAGTCAGACACGACTGACATTCAACTCAACTCAATGGGCAAAACGAAGATGGAGAAGTACAGAGAAAGATGGGGTTACATGCTATCAGATCTTGAGATACCATGGGGCAGCCGATTGGGTAGTGGGGCCCACCCTCCACCACCCCTCACCTCTGGTGGGCAGCTCGCAGACCTGACGCCTCCCCCGCCAACCTGGGCCTTCCTTCCACTCATCCCAGGGGTGCACAAGGCTAACCTCCTGGCTCCACCCCTTTCACCAACCCTTCCAGAAAACCAGGGACCTTCACCAGAGCTGGGGCCTATGGTCCCAGTCCCCGCTTCGCTGAAGCTCTCGAAACAACTTCAGGTGAATTCTGTGAGAGACCGTGGTGGTGAATGCTCAAGTTTTCCCCAGGTTTACCAACGGAGCCTGAAATGGTGCTAACAGCTTGTTTCCTTGACAGCAGAAAATCGACAGTTTTTTTTTTTTAATTGTTTGTTGTCTGTCAAGAATTCCATAGAAATAATTGATGCCTAAAAACACAAGGAAAAGTGCATTTTTTTTTTCCAACTTCGAGGTTTGCTTCCAAGGAGGTTGATGAGGGGGAGGAGGAGGGGGGATTTTTGCAATGTGAGTGGTGAACAACAAAGACCCTCAGAGGCAGGGGATGAGAGCCTTCCCAGACACGGTCCTCCAGGGTCAAGGATGCCTCTGCAGCCTCAGGACCAGCAGGGAAGCCCTGAAGGCAAGAGTTCAAAACAAAAACAAGCCACAAACCAACCAACACTGCAGAAAGGGAGGAATCCGCCTGCCAGGCCGAGGGGCCCAGGCAGAGACGCTCCAGGCCCGGCCTGCTTCCAGCGCATGTGTGGATATCGGTGCAGTCTCCGGCCTCCTGAGGGGTCACCCTCCAGGCCAGGGTTTCTGAGGTGGGGCGAGGGGTCTGCCCGGCCCATCGATTATTAACGAGCCAGCCTTTTAAAAAAATAAAATAAAAGGCTGGCCGAGGGAGGATGCGATGGACTCGCCTACACTCTAGAGAAAACAAAGAGGATGCAGGCGCAGGGGAGAGAGGCACTGGGGAGCCAGGCGCAAACGCAGCTTTCAAGTTCAAAGGGCTTATTTTGCATGAGAAAACACACGAGGACTCGAGGATTGGTGGTAGGCAATCCCCACCTCCCCCGGCTTTAGTATCTGCTCAGCAAAAAAAAAAAAAAATAAAGTCAGGATTAAAACCATCGGCCTCTGGGACACCTTAAAAAAAAAATCCCTTTCTTCTGTCCTTATGTACAAGGGTAAA
>NW_011494839.1:3198010-3203752 GCF_000754665.1 Bison bison bison | reverse complement strand
TCATTCTGCGTGCAGTAATGAAGCCTGACAACAGCCGGCTCTGGGCAAGCAGGAGACCTCTCGTCAGGCTTCATTACTGCACGCAGAATGACACACCGCGCCGATGGAGCGCTGCGAAGCGGCTGCGCCTCCGCGCGATCCCGACCCCTGCGTCCTGCCCGCTCCTCCCCACGCCCCCCCACCCCGGTGCCCCAAACCTGAGCTCTGAGCCTGTGTGCACTGCCCTACCTGGGGACACTGCGCGCCCTCTGGAAATCAGGCTTTTCCTCCTTGCTCGCTGTTTGGTGTCTGCATTTCTAGAGAGACTCAGAGAAGCGCTGTCTTAGCCAACTGAACTTTGTAGTTGAAAAGCACCCTTTCCCTTCTTTCCCCTCCCATCTGCTTCCTGGGATTGAGTCTCCAGGACACCGTCTCCTGATCTGGACAGGATGGTTTACCTGGCCCTGGGAACACAGATAGCCGGGAATACAGACACCACCCGCGTCTCCTTACAAGGTCATTTACCTTTTTAGTTACCTCCCTAATTCCAATAGTCTTGCAATAAATCCTAACTGCCCGCTCACAAAGAAATCTCACAGCTGATGCTGCAGGTGTCATCATTAAATCTTGCCTGTTAAGAAGGGATACCCCTCAATGTGGGCTTCCCTGGTGGTTCAGTGGTAAAGCATCTGCCTGCAATGCAGGAGACACAGGAGATATGGGTTCAATCCCTGGGTTGGGAAGATCCCCTGGAGGAGGGCATAACAACCCACTCCAGTATTCTTGCCCGGAGAATCCCATGGATAGAAGAGCCTGGCTGGCTACAGTCCATGGGACCACAAAGAGTCAGACTCAACTGAATTGAGACTCAACACGCACCCCTCAATGTACCTTTTCAAATAAGGATGAATCTGTTTGCATCAGCCAGAAAACGGACCATGAGGGTTTGTTCAATGCTGATACACCAAGATTTCTAATCAATATATTATCAAAGAAAAACTATGAAAGTACAAGACTACCAGTTACAAGATTACTGGTTAGATTGAAGGAATTCTTTCAGGGGAAAACGGTTAAGCCAGGTTGAACTTGACCTTGAAGCTCCAAGTAAACTTTTCTGAAGCCTCTGGGGCACAAGTTATGTGGAAGATCATTAGACAAATCCAACATCTGAATCTTTGAAGACAGCCACCGGGAGAGATGTGATGTAGGAAACTTAAGAGCAAATCACAGACCATTAGCTAGTGATGAGGTGTGGAAAGGGAGGTCAGTGTGTTATAGAGCAGCATCGTCTTACTGGTTCCGTTAGTTAGGGAATGGGCTCAGTGGTTCTAACATGAGACCACACAGAGTGAGGATTACCTAAGACAGAGACTTATTTTTCCTTTGCTTAGCAGTCCAGAGATAAGCAGACCAAATCGAAAGAGAAGATCTGCTCCACAGTTATTCAGAGATCTAAGTTCCTTCTATCTATCTCAATGATTGGTACTAACTACTATGGCAGGAGTTCTCAAACTTTAAAGCAGAGGTTGTTAAACTGTTTCTATAAAGGACAAGGTAGTAAATATTTTAGTCTTTACATCTCACATGTGGTCTCAATTATATGGTGTTCTTTGCTTTTGTTTTTGATGTTGATGGTGGTGATGATGGTTGTTGCAACTCTTTAAAAATATGAAAACTATCCTTGGCTCACTGACCATACAAAAGCTGGCTGCTGTAGTCCTTGCTTTCTAGAATCTGAATCACATGGAGGGCTTTCTGAGCCCACCCCAGAGTTTCTGATTTAGTAGGTCAGAGTGGGACCCAAACATCTGCATTTCTAACAAGTACTCATGTGATAGTGATGCTGATGGTTTGGTAACCCCACACTGAGAACCACAACCCTCCTCCCTTTCACCTTTGGTAACAATAAGTTTGTTTTCTTCATCTAAGCGTGTATTTCTGTTTTGTGTGTAGATTCACTTGTATTACTTTTTAGAGTCCACATTTTAGAATGTTTCTGTAATCCTGGGGCAGAAAAACACTCTACATGCTGGTAAAGTGAAAGTCGCTCAGTCGTATCCGACTCTTTGCAACCCCATGGACTATATAGTCCATGATATTCTCCAGGCCAAATACTGGAGTGGATAGCCATTCCATTCTCCGGGGGATCTTCCTAACCCAGGGATTGAACCCAGGTTTCCCACATTGCAGGCAGATTCTTCATCAGCTGAGCTACCAGGGAAGCCCACATGGTGGTAAAGAGAACATCAACAAGGTAAAGAATGTCTGATTTGACTACAATAAAAATAAATTTGCCACACTCCTCAATATTACCTCCAAAAGACAAAGATCAACACATAGGGGAAAATATACCAGGTATAACAATGAAAAATGTTAATGCTCTACCCAAATAACAGGAAAAGCAGTTCTCAAAAGTGAAATGTGAAAATGAGCAAAGAACATAGTAATATATATTCATAAACTAATATATTCAAGTTAAAATATATCATTTTTCAGCATCAAATTGGCAATTTACTTCCTACAAATTGGTCAGTGTTGTAGGGAAAGGGGCACACTAATTCTGTACTAACAGAGATATATTTGCAGTTCAGTTATGTTCATCAAAAGCTTTAAACATGGATTTTTGTGGACAGGTTCTTAGGATAGCCTCATGACCCTGCTTTGTGGTATTCATGTCCTTGAGTTGTGGCTCTTCCTTGGAGTGTCAAGGAAGCTTGACACTTAGGTGTCAACTTAGGTCTAACTTAGGTCTAGCCAATAGAATAAACACAGCAGAAGAAGCAGGATATATGTGATTACATGATTATGTTACATAAGATTGTAACACTTCTCACTGGAGTATGTTTCTCTCTCCCTTGCTGGCTTGAAGAAGCCGCTACGTTGTGGGCTGCCTGTGTTGGGAGGCCACATAACAATGAACTTTCATGCTATCTGTAGGAGCTGAAGAAACCCTCTAGATTATAGCAAGCAAGAAAATGAGGCTTTTGCCCGACAATTCCAAGGAAATGGATCCTTCCAACAACTTGAGTTTGGAATTGGATGCTCCAGTAGAGGGGTGGAGCCTCCAAGAGAAGCTCAAAGGAGACCACACCCTCCAATGATGACTGACACTTTGAAGAGGGACCAACTAAATTATGCCCAGACTCATTACCCACAGCAACTGAGATCATAAAGGTGTGTCATTTTAAGCTGATGAGTTTCAAGTAATTTGTCATGCCTCAATAGCTACTACTACCTGTGTATTAACTCTCAAACTCTACTTCTAAGAATTCATATAAAAAAATTAACCACAGGATACTCATTGTAGTATTTTTATAATTATGAAAAATTAGAAGCAACTAATATATGCAAAAATAGAAAATGTGTTAAATTATAGAAAATCCACAGTTAGCAAAATTTCTGATGGAAAGAAATATGTATATTTAAAGAAAAATGTTTAAATATAGTAATAAATGAAAATAAATTTTCCAAGCCAACTTACATCATCCTTCCCATTTTAATTTTTAAATGTTTATGCTTGTATAGAATATAATCCTTGAAGTTATATACCAAAGTGTTAATAGTAATTATCCCTGAGGGGTAGGATTATAGATGTTTTATTGAAAGACATGTATTTTTATAATTTTCTAGACTGAATATTTCAGGTCTTGGCAATGCAACAACAAGAAGCCAAAAATAAAATTCAGATGCAAAATGGAGGGAAGCAAGGAAAAGAAAAAGACTGAAGTCCAGTGGAATTGTTAGTTGTTTTTATGGTTAATAAATATATGATGCAAATGTCCCCAGAGGTGAGTAAGCTTCTAATAATAAAGACTTCCATTTCTTGCGCATTTACAATGTACCAGACACATGCTAAGAATCCAGAGTGTATTTGTTTTAAAATGGGTTAAGGTTCGAGTTTATCCCCTGTGTTGAGAGAGAAGGGCAGCCCAGAGCCTTGGACTTCCAGCCATTCATACCCCCACTTTGCTCCTTGCTATAAGTCAGGTAACAAGCAAGATCCATCCTGAGTAAGAGCAAGGGGACCATGCTCCTCCTGGATTGATTAGTTCCCTGAAATGTGGTCTGCTCGCTGGTCTCAACCCCATCAACTAGTTTTTTCCATCACACAGCAGCTCCAAACCTTGCAGCGTAGGTTCCAAGGAGCCAGAGAGACGTTCTGTATTTGTTGTGGCGTCTACCACAAAAATAGAAGAGGCCCTCACCACACACTTTCCCCTTGAATGACTGAAAACAACAGTTGCTCTTACAGATGCATGGAAAGAGCAAAGATATTTCAGTAGGCTTGAGGACAAGCTAAAAATTACCAGCTCCTCATAGGAATTACTCATTCTGCTAGAGAAAAATGGAAGGGTTAGCTCTTCCCCCAAATCTATCTCATTCCATAGATCGAGGTTCATCTTGATTCAGTGGCCTTGGGCAGGTCATAAAATGTCTCAGGCCGTAGTTGTTCCCTCTGTCGAATGAATTTTTAACTCCCCTAATTAGAGGCTGGTCAGGATGACCCCTTGGTTTCTATCAAATTGAGGATACAGGATTCTAAAACAGATTCCCTCACCCAGGTGTTTTATCCAAAAAATTTTAAAGGGAAGTCTAGAGGATATATCTATAACACTATTCGATGACATGAGTTTAGATTTCAGAAAGAGATATATCAACTCTTGGTCTTCTGAAAAATCCTTAAATAACTCTACATGCTTCTAGTATAATGCCCTCAGCTGACCTTCCAGTGGAGTTCCAGGGCCCTGTAACATAAAGACAAGTTCCCCGCTCCTCCCTGAGGGAAAGAGAGCCCCAAACACCTGCCGTTTCAAAGCCTGACCATGGAGAATCACTTCTCGGAAGGTCACTTTCATTGCTTTAAGTCGGTCTAAAGATTTTCCGAGAAATACAGCAATGACATCTGTTCATCCTTCAACAGAAACCAGCCCTTTACCCATGATTTTTCAATATTTAAACAGAGAGCCAAAACAAAGCTGTGCATCAGTGTTAATCCTGATGAACTTAAACGCCTGCACCTGTATGATTCCTAATTAGCATGTTCAGTAACAGAGCTGGTAGGTAAAAGGTGACAGTCACACCTCTTAATTGGTGTGATTAGCAGGCCCTTTGTCAGCAACCATCCACAACTCCCCTCAAGTGTAAAATGCCACAGGTAAAGGGACAGAGACAATGAGTGGGGTAAGCAGGAAGGTAGGCAAGAGTGAACCAAAGTTTACAGAACAGATTAGGCCAACTGAGAGGGCTTCCCAGGTGGTGCTAGTGGTAAAGAACCTGCCTACCAATATAGGAGACAAGACTTGGGTTCCGTCCCTGGGTCAGAAAGACTCCCTGGAGGAGGGCATGGCAACCCACTCCAATATTCTTGCCTGGAGAATCCCATGGACAGAGGAGCCTGTGGTCTACCGTACATAGGGTAGCAAAGAGTCGGACACGACTGGAGACTTAGCATGCACCAACACAGGCCAAGTGAGAGGGAAGGAAATATAAGGTCACTGCAAGAAACTGGCTAAAACTACCAGGTATATTATACCTATGGAGAAGGCAATGGCACCCCACTCCAGTACTCTTGCCTGGAAAATCACATGGACGGAGGAGCCTGGTGGGCTGCAGTCCATGGGGTTGCTGAGTCGGACACGACTGAGCGACTTCACTTTCACTTTTCACTTTCATGCATTGGAGAAGGCAATGGCAACCCACTCCAGTGTTCTTGCCTGGAGAATCCCAGGGACGTGGGAGCCTGGGGGGCTTCCGTCCCTGGGG
>NW_011494839.1:3192592-3197910 GCF_000754665.1 Bison bison bison | reverse complement strand
AGTCCATGGGGTTGCTGAGTCGGACACGACTGAGCGACTTCACTTTCACTTTTCACTTTCATGCATTGGAGAAGGCAATGGCAACCCACTCCAGTGTTCTTGCCTGGAGAATCCCAGGGATGGGGTAGCCTGGTGGGCTGCTGTCTATGGGGTCGCACAGAGTCGGACACGACTGAAGCAACTTAGCAGCAGCAGCAGATTATACCTAAGGGTGGTACAATATTCTTTCCTGTGACATAGATCTTGGTGTTTTAAAAAAATCAATTCTTCTCCCCATTACATTGCTAAATGGGAAGACTCTTCTGCCAGCAAATCTAATTTTGAATATGAAGATCCAAATCAGTGTTTTGTTTTGTTTTGTTTTGTTTTGTTTTTAAAATGGACTTCCCTGGTAACTCAGTGGTGAGCAGTCTGCCTGCCAGTGCAGGGGACACAGGTTCAATCCCTGGGTCAGGAATATCCTTGGAGAAGGGAATGGCTACCCATTCCAGTATTCTTGCCTGGAGAATCCCATGGACAGAGGAACCTGGTGGGCTAAATTCCATGGGGTTGCAAAGAGTAGGACACGACTGAGTGACTAACACTTTCACTTTGTTTCACACTTGTGCCAGGCCTACGTTCAAGAAAAAGTGAGCCCCTAGGGAGTTTGGAATGGACATGTACACACTTCAATATTTTAAATGGATAACCAAAAAGGACCTACTGTATAGCACATGGAACTCTGCTCAATGTTATGTGGCAGGCTAGATGGGAGGGAAAAACAGGGGGGAATAGACACATGTATATTTATGGCTGAGTCCTCTTACTGTCCACCTGAAACTATCATGACATTGTTAATTAGCTATACCCCTCTACAAAATAAAAAAAAATTTTTTTAAAGAATAAATGAGCCCCACCTGACCCCACAGGAAGCTATTTAAAGCGACTATGAGGTCCTGACACTTTATCCTTTATCCAGCCTCCCAGGTCTCTGATTTGAGTCACCAACATCTTTCTGGTGGGCAGAAGCCCAGGCACAAGCTTACATGTGTCCTGAAAGAGAGGTGTGGCCAACTCAACATGAGCATTTCTTAATCCAAAATTGGTCAATTCATTAATACGAGTTTTGGTTTTCACAGGGGGCTAAATAGAGTATGGAGTGGTGGGAAATGGTGTGGGAACAGCACCTACCCCTTGGAGTGCATGGAGCTGGGTGTGATGCTGGACACCTGTGGGGCGCTTCTGCAGGGGAGCTTCTGGGTTTTATGTTCATCAATCTGAAAGGAGGGGGTTGATGTGGAGGGTAGAGTATGGTGAGTGAGTGTTGGCAAGGATGTGTAGATGATGTAATAATATAAAATATTTATCTGCCTAAAACCAAAAGAATATATATTACCTGTCATCTCTCTTTTCCCCAAAGAATACAAATAATTGAAGAGTTTCCCTTCTGTACATATACCTACACAGAGAGAAGGAATTGATGGCAGCCATCTTGGAGATAAACTACCATACCAACCTTTTTCGTTGTCTTTTTTTTTTTTAGTATATGCCATATACTAATAGAAGATGGACAGACACACATTGACTTCATAGTTTTCCATATACATATCTCAACAGGATAAGAAACTTGGAGCAGTTAAACCACTTGGTTCCCAGTATTCTAGGTCATGAACCTCTAAGGCAACTGTGTCCAAACTACTATTTTTTTTTTCAATTGTGGAACTGGTTACTAAATGTCAGACTCCTGAAGCAGTTAATGTTGGCCCTACAGTTGTTGCCACTCTTTGTCCAGTGTCTTCTTCCAGCAGAGACTGCTGGTTTATTTATCTTTAAATACATATTTGGCTCATCTTCCTTAGTTATAGATGATCCAGTTATTAGAATAATGCCATCTGGGATAATGATTATATTTTTCAGCTACCTAGCTATGTAAAAACATTCTGATTGTATATAAACAGGAGTGTCATGCATGAATTCTGAGAAGTCCTTCAGGAGGTACAGCTGTCTCCATTCTTTCCTCTTTCCTACCGGCAAAGGAGGAAATGATGCTTAGTGCTCTAGCAGCCATTTTGGGCAATGAGGAAATCACAGGCTAAGGATGGCAGAGCAATAAGATAGAAGGAGCCTCGGCTCCTGATGACTGCTCTACCTACTCCCGGCTCTGTGCTGCATCACATGTTTATTTATCCATGAGACAAACTTCTATCTTTTCAGACACTACTATTTGGATTTTCTGTCACTTGTAGTGAAACCCGATTTGGATACATTTGTCTGCTGTCAGGTTGGCTGGAGAATTTAGCCAGGTTAAAACTATCAGCTTAGTTTAAACCAACCTCCCAATCCACATGGTCTATAAACTTGCAAAAGCTGATTAAATTGCACTAAGGCGGATCTTTATAAAAAGAGTAAGAAACATATGTAAATATCACATCTGAATTTAAATACAGTATCTAACTGCCCTAGATTTTACAATGTATTCATAGGCTTGAGAGGAGATAAGAAACCACTTTATAATCCTTTGAATCTTTGTAAATTCTGTTTACACGTGTTTTTAAAACATGCCATTTCTGTGCATCAATCATGAGGGTCAGGAGCTCTGTATTGTCAAAGAGTCTGCAGGCTCTGGAGAGTAAACCAAGACTCCTGTAGTGACCTGGCAGCCCTGCTGGGGTAAAAGGCAGTGCTCTGGAAAAGGATACCTATTTATAAAACCAATGCATTCTTCTCCTGAAATGGATGCCCAGCATCACTGCTATAGTTCAGAGTTCACTATCTCTTGAAGTTTCATGTCCCTGTTCCCTCCAGAAAGCCTCACCCACCAATCTGCACGGTCCCAATAGCGGCCAGAGTTAACTCTAAAAACAACATCTGATTTTGTCATTTCACCACGTAACTTTGTAGATTTCCTTGTCGCCTCTAGCTTGGCATTAAATGGCACTTTTTCTGTCTTCTCATCCACATATTTCCGTCCTTTATCCCACCTGCTCTCTATTTAAACATGAAATGTTCACCTTTTCCAAAATAGGCCACGCCTTTCACACCTCTGCACTGGGAAAAGGGTATTTTCTTAGCCTGAAATGCTCCTCCCAACCCCCAGACTTGCTTTTTCAGAATCTTCATGATGCTTCTCACAAGTCCAAAAGCCACTGTCACTTCTCCAGATGAGGTTAACCGCTTACACCCTTGCCTGTACTCTGCACTGGGTTCCCCCCTTTGTCTCAGCACTTCCAGGTGATATTTTAATCGCTCTTATATTCAGTCTTATCTTATATTTAATCTTTTATTATAATCAGTCTTGGAGTCTGATTCCCCCTAAGGGTTGAGATGCTGGAGCTTTCCCAGTCCTCAGCTCCACATCCATAATAGATGGGAACTTGCTCTGCCTGTGGAATGGACTAGATTCCTACAGAGTCATCCCAACAAAAAGTAATTTGTATCTCAATGTAGTTTTTAGGGTTGTATGATAAGGGGGAAATAAGGCAAACTGTAGACTTAAAAGACTTTCCATTTCTTAGAAGAGATACTCAT
Source organism: Bison bison bison (assembly GCF_000754665.1). NCBI lineage: Eukaryota > Metazoa > Chordata > Mammalia > Artiodactyla > Bovidae > Bison > Bison bison. Next base: position 3,194,403 of record NW_011494839.1, on the reverse strand, counting down.
GGGAATATACGGGAACATGGGCAGCCTATAAGCCATAGTATCTTTCTTCTCACCTTGGAGAGAAATTTAACATTCCTCAGAATTGAATTTTTCTGAAACTAAAATTATGGAATCATAAAACTGTAGAGCTACCCCATGGACTATAGCCTGCCAGGCTCCTCTGTCCATGGGATTCTCCAGGCAAGAATACTGGAGTGGGTTGCCATTTCCTTCTCCAGAGGATCTGCCTGATCCAGGGATTGAACCCAGGTCTCCTGCATTGCAGTCAGATTCTTTACCGTCTGAGCCACTAGGGAAGCCCATAAAGCTAAAAAGGACCTTAAAAATTATTGACCCCAACTTCATAATTCATAAATGAGAAAACAAAGTCCCTGAGAGATTAAAAGATTTGTTAAAGGACACCCAGTTAGTTAGTGTCAATCAGTTCTGAAATCCTGGTCTCTTGACTCTGGTGTCCTTCAAATATTCAGTCCTAATTCCCTGGTTAGGGCAAGTCAGCAGCTGTGAAGCACATGGACTTTAATTTTGAGTAAAATCAGAGCTAAAGCACAGATAAACCCAAGGGCTTCTGTTCCAAATTAAACAGGTGAGAGAAGATAATTCAGATTATTTTATGAAAATTTTAAAATCATACACTGTTAGAGAAACCCCTAGTTTTCATAAATGAAAATAAGAAAGAACTGAAATAACTCTCTGTACCTGAGTCACAACACCAAAACAGACACGAAACTACAACTTTGAATGTAATTGTGAAACAGACTCCACATAATTCCTGTGGATAAAATGAGATACCATATACAGTAGTTGTCCTTTCATTTGCAACAATTAGAGCCTGCAGTTTGTCAATTAATTAAAAATTGGATAAATAAAAATCATTTAAAAATGATGCATGATACTGCAGTAATTTTATTTTAATTTTAAACATGAATATACACTTATTCTCCGTATGTGTATGTGTGTTAGTCACTCAGTCGTGTCCGATACTTTGTGACCCCATGGACTGTAGCCCGCCAGGTTCCTCTGTTCATGGAATTCTCCAGGCAAGAATCCTGGAGTGGGTGGCCATTCCCTTCTCCAGGGGATCTTCCCAACCCAGGGAATTAACCCCCAGTCTCCTGCATTTCAGGCAGATTCTTTACCGTGTGAGCCACCAAAGAAGACCTCTCCATATGTGGATAGACAAATTTTCCTTTCAATATGTGTATTAGTTTCTTACTGATGCTATAAAATATTACCACAAGCATAGAGGCTTAAAATTACACAAAATTATTATCTTATAATTCTGGAGGTCAGAAACCCAAAATGGATCTCACTGGGCTAAAATCAAGGTGTCAGCAGGGCTGCAGGGCAGCCTCCTCTGGAGGTTTCAGGGGAGAATCTGTTTCTTGCCTTTTCCAGCTTCTCAGGGCCACCCACATTCCTTGGCTCATATAGTGGTGCTTTAGTCGCTCAGTCGTGTCCAACTCTTGTGACCCCGTGGGCTGTAGCCTGCCAGGCTCCTCTGTCCATAGAATTCTCCAGGCAAGAATACGGGAATGGGTTGCCATTTCCCTTTGCAAGGAGATCTTCCCAGCCCAGGAATTGAACCTGTGTCTCCTGCATTGCAGGCAGATTCTTTACCTACCGAGCTACGAGGGAAATCATAGCCATTGGCTCGTGGCCCCCTCCTGATATCAGAGGGACAATGCTGGGCAGTGGCTCAAAGCAAGATATTAGTTCTCTGCCCAGAAATTGGACCTGGGTAGCCTGAAAGACAGAGAAGGCGATGGCACCCCACTCCAGTACTCTTGCCTGGAAAATCCCGTGGACTG
>NW_011494839.1:3184687-3192492 GCF_000754665.1 Bison bison bison | reverse complement strand
AAGACAGAGAAGGCGATGGCACCCCACTCCAGTACTCTTGCCTGGAAAATCCCGTGGACTGAGGAGCCTGGTAGGCTGCAGTCCATGGGGTCGCTGAGAGTCGGACACGACTGAGCAACTTCACTTTCACTTTTCACTTTGATCCATTGGAGAAGGAAATGGCAACCCACTCCAGTTTTCTTGCCTGGAGAGTCCCAGGGACGGGGGAGCCTGGTGGGCTGCCGTCTATGGGGTCACACAGAGTCGGACACGACTGAAGTGACTTAGCAGCAGCAGCAGCCTGAAAGAAAACTCTGACTCCTGGCCCCTTGTCAACCGGGGGTAGAGGCTAGAAACAAGGTTCCCCTGGCTTTTGACCCCACTGAAAAACTGCATTTCTCAAGGAGGTAAAAACAGGTACAAAGTTTATTATTAGAGACACAGCCCAACAAGTGGGAGAGCACACAGAGAAACTCTTTAAGACAGAACAAGGCAGAGATAGACACCTGGAGAGAAAGGGTGTGGGCATCCTCCCCATTGAGGAGTGCAGTAAAGTGTGGGTCAAGCCACTTACACAGAGCAGTTCTTCCCAGTCTTTGTTAACCTTTGGCCAGATACTCAGTTTCTTTTTCCACCCCCGACCTGTTCTAGGACCATTCCCAACATGCATGTGCAACTGTATTCCAAGGTGGATTCTAGCTCAGAGGCCTATGGAGGTGGGGGTGAGGGGCTTGACATCACCTATTATAGGATGGCACCCTCTCTTTTTTGCTCCCCCAAGGAGCATATGCAATGTCTCCCTTGCCCCAAGGATGGGAGATATATCTCTTGATCTTTTACTCAAACAGGGTTTGGCTCCTCTCTGTTCCTGCCTTGACTGTTATCTTCAAATGTCCTCAGGAGACAAAGTCTGGCTATTTACCCAGCTTCTGTTATTTCTATTCTGAAGTACAAACAGGAGGCTCCCTGTAAATGCCTAACCTGGAATCCATCTATCTCCTGCCTCTCTTCCATCTTCGAAGCCAGCAATCCCCTCTCCAGTCTTGCCTCCCTTGTTATACCTCCTTCTCTGACCGAATCTTCTTTCCTTTCCTTAGAAAGACCCTTGGGATCACACTGAGTCCTACTGAATAAACCAGGCAGATCTCTCCATCTTGGAATCTTTAACTTAATCACATCTGCAAGCTCCCTTTGGGCCACATGAGGTAACATATATGCAGGTTCTGAAGATTAGGAGGTGGACATCTTTGGGTTGGGGGTAGTATGTTACCAACCACAACATGGCTCTGCTGACGAGATGAGTTTTCTTTCCTTCATGAATCTTACATAAAAATCATAGACATTTTACAAATGGTAGTATATATATTTCTGGAGAAGGAAATGGCAACCCAGTCCAGTATTCTTGCCTGGAGAATCCTGTGGACAGAGGAGCCTGGTGGGCTGCTGTCCATGGCGTTGCACAGAGTCGGACGTGACTGAAGCGACTCAGCAGCAGCAGCAGCAGTGTATATATGTCGATCCCAGTCCCCCGGTGCCTCCCACTCACCTTCCCCTCCCATGCCCACACGTCTGTTCTCTACGTCTGTGTCTCTATTCCTGCCCCACAAGTAGGTTCATTTGCACCATTTTTCTAGATTCCACATATATGCATTGATATATGGTATTTTTTTCTTTCTTACTTACTTCACTCTGTATGACAGTCTAAAGGTCCATCCACATCTCTACAAATGACCCAATTTCGTTCCTTTTACTGGCTGAGTAATGTTCCATTGTGTAAGATCTGGTGCTAAGAATTATACACATAGACATTTATGATTGGATAATGGTGATGCATGATAGGTAGAAAAACAGCAGCCAGGAAACTAGCCTGATGGCTAGGGAAAGTGAGAAAATCTTGCAAATGCATTCTGCTCAAGCCAAGATAAAAATCTAGAATTAACTTAGTTGATTATTTAAGTTTAATTTCAATTAATAAAGTAATTATAGTTAAAGGCTTGTTTCCTTTGTTAATCTACTTTTGCTGTCTCTGAATATTTAGTGTAGCTGTCTAACTAAAGGGCTATTTTAAAAAATATTTAATTGGCTGGAAAAAGTGTATTGAACCCGTTTTTCAAATGACCTATCTTTAGGAAACTGAGCTATCTGGCTCATTAAACTATAAATGAATCTGGGCCTTCTCATGAAAGCATATTTTAATTCAAGCTGAGTAGTGTAGGGTAGAGACACTCACTAATATCCTAAGGTTGTAAACATAGACATGGTAATATGCAGCAGAAAAACAGTGATAAATGCAGGACTTAAAGGCTTTCCCAGGACTGTGTTCTTTTGCCTTTGAATGGCTTTCGTCTTTGACTTCTGACTTAGGAACGGTCTCCATCTACTAGGTTGCTGAAGGAGGGCAAGAGAGACTTTAAATGACCTGAAGAGCACCATCCTCTAAGCTGGGATTGGCCTTTCTGCCCAAAGTTATGGCTTTCTTCATCCCCAGCCTAATTGCAAGCAAAGCATACCCTCTGTATTAGTTTGCTGAAGCTGCCATGACAAAGAGCTGCAACCCACAGAAATGTGTTGTTCATGGTTCTGGTGACTAGGATTCTGAGATCCATGCTCCAACCCCTAATGCTCTCTGCAGAGGAAGACATCCTCATCCTATGCTTTGAATTAATTCTCCCAATAATTTTTAATAACCAGTACACAATCAAATTTAACCAGGTACTTTCGTAATAATCATAATCATAAAAAATTTTAGTGTGTGCCAGAAGAAACAAAAAGCAAAAAAGTTAATAAAATAAAAATTGGTTATATTGGGGAGTACCCCAATACAGAATGTTTTTGGTGTTAAAAAAATAAAAATAAAATTTTAAAAAATCTAGTTAATAAAAATCGATAAAGTTTACTATTAGCTATGACTAGGAAGCCACACTGTCAATAAGAAAGAAGAAACTAACAATGACAGGGAAATGCAAGAAGCAGAGAAAAGATTTTTTTTAATTAATTTATTTTTTAATTGAAGGATAATTGCTTTACAGAATTTTGTTGTTTTCTGCCAAACCTCAACATGAATATGAACATTTTTAAAATTTTACTTATATAAAGAAACTCTTTTTGGGGGTGGGGGCTGTGCGGGGTCTTAGTTGTGGCCTGTGAGCTCCCCAACCAGGGATGGAACCCAGGCCATCTGTATTGGGAGCATGGAATCTTAGCTGCTCAACTACCAGCTGCTGCTGCTGCTAAGTCGCTTCAGTCGTGTCCGACTCTGTGCGACCCCATAGACGGCAGCCCACCAGGCCCCGCCGTCCCTGGGATTCTCCAGGCAAGAACACTGGAGTGGGTTGCCATTTCCTTCTCCAATGCATGAAAGTGAAAAGTGAAAGTGAAGGCGCGTAGTCGTGTCCGACTCTTAGCGACCCCGTGGACTGCAGCCTACCAGGCTCCTCCATCCATGGGATTTTCCAGGCAAGAGTACTGGAGTGGGGTGCCACAGGGAAGTCCCCAGATCTTTTTTTTTTTTAAAGCAGAGGAAGTAGACTAAGTTTAGGGAGCACATGTAGTCCCTCATGGGAAAGCATGTTTATCAGATGAGAAGAAATTGTCAAAGAGGGAACCTGGGATTGACAGGTGGCTCCATAGTACAACTGAAACACCTGAGCATCCTTTATCTATCTTTGATGGTAGGGATGAACCTGATGCTTGTTCCCCTGTGAGCATCATGGTCTAGAAGTAGAGGTGGGTGTGGAAAATAAAGAGCATTTATTCAATAAGTTACAAAGCCGTAAGTGCACCTGTGTTACAGTAAGCATTTAAATAAAGTACAAACGCAGACTTTCATTCAATGACACAGGTATGAGGAAACACACACTGGACTAAAACGTTAAAGACAGTCACTCCACATGTGCCATAAATACTAAACAAGAAGAAAGTCCCAAGGATTCTACAATCCTTCCTACATATCAGGTTGTATTTTTCTTGTGTAAGAGTCATGAAAATTTTTCATCTTTCTGCAAGATCTCAGTTATGTGGGATGAATCAATAACTTTATGGATAGTTCAAGTTCTCAGAGTTTTCAATTTCCTTTTTAAAACAACTTTCCCAAGATGTATGGTGCATAGTTCTATGTGTTAGTACACAGAACTTACTGAATTTAGGGTCATCTGTGTTATGAAGGCAGATGTTTGGAACACTAAGTTGACTCTATCAAACACTGTAAACAATCATGGAGCATCTTAAGTGATTTCTGTTCATTTGTCTTTTTCTTACAAAAAGAGTTTGAGAAAGTGCTTTAGCGGAGGATCTTCTACCATGTAATGATTAAAGTAATAATTAAAGACATAAAAACTTTATCTTAGTTTGTTATTTTGCCTTCAATAAAACTGTCATCACCTTTAAGCCATTTTCTAACTCACTAGCTTTTCATTCATAAGGAAATAACATCTTATCAAACTTTAGAATATTTCTAGGAATGATCATAAATGTATCATAACACTGCGTTGTATTTTTATTCTCTCATAACCACAAACAGAACTTTGCATCATTGGTATTTTTCAACATCTGATATATTAGTTGAGACTTTGGTTATAATGGACAGAAACCAAACATAAAGTAACTTAAAAAACAAGATTATGGGCTCATAAATTTGGAAAGTTTGAAGTTGTATTATAGCATGGCTGGATACAGGAATTCAAATGATGTTATCGAGGTTCTGTCTCTTCATTTTCTAATTGTTTTCTTTTGTTAATTGCATATTCTCTCCTGCCTGACAAGCGGCACATCATCCAAACCCCCAAACACACAGTACTCGTAAGTAGAGAATTAGGGTTTTTTTTTTCACTTTCCCCCCCAACATTTTCCCTCTAACAACTGCATCTTATTATGCTGATACTGTAGCTTCTAAGCTAGGTATTACTGAGACAAAAGACTGTTAAATAATTATCCATAGGTGGCTCAGTCAGTAAAGAATCCGCCTGTAATGTGAGAGACCTGGGTTCAATCCCTGGGTTGAGAAGATCCCCTGGAGGAGGGCATGGCAACCCACTCCAGTATTCTTGCCTGGAGAATACCCATGAACAGGGGAGCCTGGTGGGCCACAGTCCATGGGGTCGCAAAGAGTCAGACACGACTGAGAGACTAAGCACAGGCCCTGATTACAGTCACTTTTATCTTAGCTATTCAACAAGAAAGACAAACATGTTCACTTGCTTAAGTATAGGGGATTTTCTACAGCTATATCTTTATGATGTAAAACAACTGGAAGAAAAGGAAAAAGAAATAGCATCTTTACTGAACAATATGTTAGTTTCCACTTAGCAGAGTTAATAGAATTACAGTTTCTATACCAATTTGAAAGCTGCAAACATATTCAGAAAGTCATAATATTCATTTCTGCTCTATTATTTGAATCAATAAACTTCAGAAGTTTTGTATTAATATTTAAAATGAAACTTTGTGATATATCCCAACAATGACTCTCATTTAAAAACTAAGTATTGTTTCACTTAATATTGAATCATCACCCTAAGACAGTAACAACAGAAAAGACACAGATTAGAAAGTCAACTATTACTATGAACGCAAGTGACAAACATCTCCTACTTTGATCCTTGGTGGTATTCAAATTTTATGTGGAAGAAATAACAAAAGAAAGTTTGGTTTATTTGACTAAACTGCAATGATCTACAAGACCTGTTTCAGAAACACAGCATCAACATTATTATCATTGTTGCTATTATTATTACACAGGAGTTTGACCTTTATGATTGTAAATACCAAAGATGGTAAAATCAACATTTGCTTGGTTCTAGGAATTTGGTCTTGGAAATCAAGAGTTTCAGCTGTCAGTTTAAATAAACATTAGGGACATGCATAGACACCAGTGATGAAGCTGTTACTCCAAGACTTCTTTCTGTGATGTTCTTAAATTTACACAATCTGGGCAAGTTTTCTTCCTAGTCATGCTATAGTAGACTTCAGTTTATCTTGAACTCTTCCTAATGTTGGTCATTTACTGCTGGAGATTCAGTTGTATCCCACACTTGGACAGACTTTGGATAAGTATTTAAGGATATCCCAATGATGGGAGGTCTCCTAATTATTCTTTTAGCATCTTAGACTTCTTCTCTGTAGTAAGTATCACAGTTATAATCATATACCTATGTTATTTCTTGTTCATTAACTGTGTTCCTGTAACACCATAAATCTTATGAAAGCAGAGGCTATATCTGACTGTATATTTATTGCCTAGAAGCATAGTGTCAGAATAAATGTAAAATATTCATTTCTTAAATGAGTGAATGAAGGAGGCAATTGCAAATGGCACCCTCCCAGTTCTTCATAAATTCATGTGACTTTTACAGTAGATAAGTGGGAGGTGTAGAGTAAGTCCATGTTTCCTCAATTTGTCTGTCTTTGAAAATACAGATTATCAGACCTTTCCTATGGAGATGGCTCATTCAGAGGGTATGGGGTGGAACCCAAGCACTGATGTTTTAAACCAGCTGCCCTAGGGAAAACCAACAGAGCAAACTTGGGAAATACCATATTACAGGTTCATACCACCTTAGATCCATAATTCTAGAAAGTTCCTCTCTGTTTAGTGATCAAAAGGACTTCTGGAATTCACAATTCTTATGCTTATTAAAAGAAATGTTAATATGATGACACTTCTTTGTTCTGCCCACTTGGAATTTCCTGATTTAACATTTGAAATGTTGAAACTGAAGAGCACTTTGGCTTAGGCATGAAATTTAATCTTAGGAGTTTTGTGCCTGGTCTTCGAGAAAATAAAAACTTTCAGCTAGTGTGGGAGTCTAGCTGACCACTCAACATCCTTGGATGACAGGATTTGACTGTTTTTGCATTGCATGATCTTTTATTTTAGGAAACTGTGTTTTAATGGTATGCACAATCACAGAGCCTTGGAGCAGACATTTGTTGTTTTATTCTTCCCAGCCTCCCCCTCCCCTCTCCTAGTAACAGATCCCAAATTTTGGAGGAACCATTTCTTATCACACAGCACAGCATGGATAAAATTGACCTCATCCCCCAAATTTTAAAGTGGAGTCTGATTGGCTTAAACCTATGAGTGAATTCCCTCCTCTGGCTAAGTAACTGGTTCGGTGCAGGGCACAGAACCTAAGTAGAACTGTGCTGTGCTTAGTCGTGTCTGACTCTTGAGACCCCATAGACTGTAGTCTGCCAGGATCCTCTGTCTGCGGGATTCTCCAGGCAAGAATACTGGAGTGGGTTGCATTTCCTTTTCTAGGGGACCTTCCTGACCCAGGAATTGAACCCAGGCCTCCTACATTGCAAGCAGACTCTTTACTGACTGAGCTACAAGTGAAGCCCAGTAGAACTAGTGAAGCAAAAGAAATGTTTGCTGAAACTTCCAGGAATGCAAAACATCTCTCTTCCCTGGAGGCTACCAAAAGAAACCTTTCTTTTTCTAGCCAATGAGTGTGAAAATGTGAGGTCTTGAACTGTGTGGGTCATTCTGAGACAATTGAGGGCTATCAGAGGCTCCGGGTAGAGTCTGAGGATGAAATCAATACAGAAGTCAGAGAAACTGAGATTAAATCAGTCCTAGAAGCCACGTAGCAGCAGCAGCAGCAGACTGACATTGCTGTTGTTGCTGCTTAGTCTCTAAGTCATGTCTGATTCTTTGCCACCTCATGAACTATAGCCAGTCAGGCTCCTCTGTCCATGGGATTTCCTGGGCAAGAATACTGGAGCAGGTTATAATTTCCTTCTCCAGGGGATCTTTCTGACCCAGGGATCAAACCCAAGTCTCCTGAGTTACAGGCAGGTTCTTTAACTCTGAGCCACCAGGGAAG
>NW_011494839.1:3160023-3184587 GCF_000754665.1 Bison bison bison | reverse complement strand
ACCAGGGAAGGGCCATGTTACAAGTTTCCAACACTAACCCTAAGTCTCAGTTCCAGCTCCCACTTGCCTTTTCGAGTATGTGACCCAACAAATCTCCTCAGCAGTTTAGGTCATTTTGAGCTGGGGTCCCTATTACTGGAAACTTGAAGACTCCTAACAGATGTAAGATCCGTGGCTGTATCAAATGTATCCCTCAGTGATCCCTGAAGGAAGACAGAGAGGAATTAGGAAGTCATCAGCAGCACCAGAGGGAGAGAGATGCTAGCACACCTTCCTGAAATACCACAGTTTGTGCAAAAAGTAAAAAATAAAACCCTTTCTTAAGGAATATCATGGCTTGCCCACATTTTCCAAACCAGAAATCCATAAACATAATCTAGCAAAAAAAATTTTTTTCTGATATGCCAATTCATTACAGAAAATCTCAGAATAATATTTAAGAAATTGAAATCATGTTTTATTATGTGTTTCACCAAGCGCCTTTACTGGAATGAAAATAAAATTACATAAAATGAAGATTATCTCAGAAAATTCAGGGCATATGGTGGCCATATCTAGGGAACATCCACCTTGCTTTATTGGAATAAATTATGGTTAAATTGAACACACTGCTAGAAATGCTGTTACCAGTCTGCAGGTCATAAAGATAAAAAGAGCTAAACCCACCTCTTGATGCTGAATTGGCAAGTGAAAGAATGTGTTCTGCACACAATAGGTAGGCAGTGAATGTATCTGACTGACAAGGACCCTGCTAGGACTAGCAGTGAGCTATTTAAGCCCTGCTGTTTCTTGTGGACTTTGCCAGCCTTGGCTGCAGAGTAAGGATTCTGCAGTCATTTATAGGAGCCCTAAGCCACAGTTCCTCTTCCTCCACTTCAAACTTTTGTAATCCCTATAGTCAGGTGCTGGGGCCTCATTACTGAGTGATAGGTGCACAGGGTCTGAAGGAAACAATGTTGTATGCGATTATTTGTTGAGGATAATAATTTCACTGTGCCTGTGTCAACAGGACTGTTACTATGGAATTTGTAAATATATTCACTAAACTGTAAAATGATAGTCTTGTGTTGAAATTGACCCGCTTTTAACCTATGTGTTTTAGGCATCTGGCACCTAAAAATTCTGCTGTATAGCACAAATCAAAATAGATGAAACCAGTTGGCAGAAAATAAAAATGAGGGTGAGCAAGCTTTTCCATTTCTGGAAGAGGCTAAGAAACAAAATAGAAAAAATATTTAAAAATTAAGATTATTTCAAAATAATTTGAAAATCCAAATTACTAAAGATTCTTAAAAATATTAACAAATACATATTCCAATACAGTCACGCTCGTAATATGTATACACAGGCTTCCCTGGTGGCTCAGTTGGTAAACAATCCACCTGCAATGCAGGAGACGCGGGTTTGATCCCTGGGTCGGGAAGATCCCCTGGAGAAGGGCATGGCAACCCACTCCAGTATTCTTGCCAAGAGAATTCCATGGACTGAGAAGCCTGGTGGACTATAGTCCAAGGGGTCACAAAGAGTCAGACACTACTGAAGCGACTGAGCATGCATTCATGTGATATGTATATACACATACATTTTAGATGATCTCAAGCATAGTGAACAAAAGGTAGCAAAAGGCTTAAGATAAACCAGTTTGGCTTAGTAAAGAAGCAATTCTAATTCCAGTGATGGAACAACATGCTATGGTTTCAGAGAATATTCACAGAAGAACCAAAGGCATGCATAACCTTCATATTTAAGTTTCACTGTCATATAATGACAAAAGATCACACTTTCTTGAATAATGAAATTTAACATGTCACATCCCTGTCTGCCTGAGAAAGAACTTTGTCCCATCCAATCACAAACAATCCTAGGTCTTTTCCTCAGGATTTCCCTTCCAAATCCCATGAAGCTGTTTTCTCATTCATTCCCTCCAGACTTTTGACAATGATAACCGTCATTCATCGAGCATTTATTACGTACTCATCACTGTGCCAGGTGATTTACATTTCTCACTTTGTCCCAATAACAATCAAATAGGTGCTGTGTTTAGTCATTTTACAAATAGAGAAACTGAGGCTTAAGCTCTGCTGCTGCTCCTGCTGCTAAGTAGCTTCAGTCGTGTCCGACTCTGTGCGACCCCATAGACAGCAACCCATGAGGCTCTCCCGTCCCTGGGATTCTCCAGGCAAGAATACTGGAGTGGGTTGCCATTGCCTTCTCCAATGCAGGAAAGTGAAAAGTGAAAGTGAAGTTTCTGAGTCTTGTCCAACTCTTAGCGACCCCATGGACTGTGGCCCACCAGGCTCCTCCATCCATGGGATTTTCCAGGCAAGAGTACTGGAGTAGGGTGCCATTGCCTTCTCCGGCTTAAGCTCAGAAGCTAACAAATAGCAGAGGCAGAACTCGACCTCAATTTTTATCCTAGTCTCATTCAAAAGCCCACGCTCTTCACCATTACATAACTGATAATTAACTATTACCTTTGGATTTCTTTAAAGAATTCTAAAATGCTGTCAGTAACTGTAAGAATATACTCCAGCCCTACAATCTGATTCTAATATAGTCTTACCGAAATTCTTCCGATGAAACACTAAGTTTAAAGGAAAAGGTAATATGCAACAAATGACATTTGCATGGCTTGTGGCTTTAAGAATTGATCAGTTATATAATTAGACAGAATCTGGTGGTTCAGACAGCATAAGAGCACACTAAACTTGTATTTTGCCTATTTAGTAATGATTCACCAGGCTTTAATACTTGATTCCATCTGAAACTCATCAGCCCTCTATCCGGGACATTTCTTCTCTCTTTATCTGCCTGTTTGATTTCATGGTCTTGCTTTGTGCTTTTCCTGTAGAGATATTAACGATTTGGCAAGCAGAGGCTCTGATGTCAGTCTTCTGATTATACCAGTATTACTCCAGATGCTTTTCTAGCTTTTCTCTACACATCCAGTTTTTTCCTCCCTCCTTTCTCATCGTCCAGTTATTTCTTCTTTCATTCTTCTTCCATAAGTGCCCTGTACCATCCATTCTTCTTATGGTCCCAAGGTCATTTTTCTTTTGTTTTTATAGTTGGACGCATGGTCATGGTATGAAAGGTCTAAATGTGTGTGTGTGTGTGTGTGGTGTGTGTGTGTGCGCTCAGTCGTTTCCAACTCTTTGCAACCCCATGGACCACAGCCCACTAGGCTCCTCTGTCCAAGGAATTTTCCGGGAGCAGGTTCCTGCTCTGTGGAATACTGGAGTAGGTTACCATTTCCTTCTCCAGGGGATCTTCCTGACCCAAGATCAAACCCACGTCTCTCGTGCTTCCTGCATTGGCTGCACCACTGTGCCATCACCATTGCCATCTGGGAACTCCAACGGTCTAAATACCATACTTTAATCCTTGGATCACTTTAATGAAATACAGATACAGATTAGGTATAGTATTGAATATATAGAAAGATATAGATGATATTAATAGATAGATAGACAGATAGATATAGATATGGATAACTCTTCACTGATTCTTCACTGATTTTGAGACCTGATTATTTATTCCACATTTCTACATTCACCAGATCAGGTCTGGAATAACTGGCAGTGCCTTTGATATGATGACTTGTAACAAATACAACCATTTCTATGACAGTGGTAGGTTTTCTTGCAACTCCAGTACTTTAAAAAAAAAGAAAAAAACCTCTCTCTCAAACAACACAAATACACAAACTTAATGTCTGTTTTAAAATTCTCAGACACCTTTCCCTGTTTTCTCTCATCATGCTCCACACAAAAAGATATAGGATCCGAGCTCCATAATTATGGGGACTCTTTCTCCTATATTCCAAGGCCGTAATTTTTAGGAACTATATATCAACTCTCCTTTTCAAATCAAACTCCAAAAGGTGCTATTGATTTTTTCAGGCATTCAAAATCTGCTCGCCTATCTCTCCCTTTCTACCCCCTCCACTGCCCCCTGCCCTCCGCCTCCCTCTGGTAAGTGACAAGGTGCCACATACTGTAAGTCTAGGTGCTAGAGCAGCCCAAGTGGGCTCCAGCGTCGGCATGTGCACTAGACGTACATATTTTATTATTACCTTTCCTCCACAGCCAAGACTGTCAGAGGAAAAAACATGGCATTTTTTACAGCTTTCTGCTAAGTGTCAGGCTTTGCACTTCAAATATTTGATAAGTGGAGCATAAGTTGCAGGAGCACACCCGTGCGAAAGGCAGACACACAGTGTAACTTTAACTCTCCTATTAACTTTTTCATCTCCCTGCAGAAGTTGTTTCTGTCCATATTTTTCCTTCAGCTGGGCTGAGTGGGAGAAAGAACTGAAAGGGAGGTCGAAGCAGATGGTTGTCACAAACTGCATACGGCAATTGAGAATTAGTGTACAAGCATATGCAACCTGGTACAGCATGAAACATTCCAGCATCTGAGTGCTGAAATAAATCAAGCCTGGAGAAGATCGGGATGATAAAAAGATGGAATCTTCTTTCCCTGTTACAGATATATATTTAGGCCTTCTGAATTCATTAGGATATGTTCTCTGTTTTCAGTAGGCAAGTTAACACCTAAATTGAGCAGATTCGTGTAGATTCTGGTATCTCGCCTTTTTCTCTCATCCACAGCGTGCTTTCTGAAAAGACATATTTTTGAAGAGATAGGCATCTTTTTCATATCAGGAGGATTGGAGATGATGGCATCAACGTGCCTGGACAAACTGAATCATCATCATAATTACTAAGCAGATATAACAAGTTACAGCCACTCCCCAATTTATTAACAAGTAGGCACCAGGTACAGACGGCTTACATACAGTTTCCGGCTACATTTTTGGACTGCTCATGACCCTACTGGTGACCGATCTATTGAGAGCAGTTCATTCATAAATACATGCACTTTTAAGTGGTTTTTTCCCCCTTCGGTAAGAATGGTGATAAAGAGGTATATACCAACAGTACAGGCACGTGTGCATGCTAAGTTGCTTCAGTTGTGTCTGACTCTATGAGACTCCTCTGTCCATGGGATTCTCCAAGCAAGAACACTGGAGTGGGTTGCCATTTCCTCCTCCATGAGATCTTCCCGACCCAGGGATTAAACCCATGTCTCTTATGTCTCCTGTATTGGTAGGCATATTCTTTACCACAAGCACCACCTGGGAAGCCCCACACCAACTGCTGCTAAGCTGCTAAGTCACTTCAGTCGTGTCTGACTCTGTGCAACCCCATGGACTGCAGCCTACCAGGCTCCTCCATCCATGGGATTCTCCAGGCAAGAGTACTGGAGTGGGTTGCCATTGCCTTCTCCTACACCAACAGCAAGTGGTGTGAAATTCACAGCCTGAAAGTGCTTACAGCAGTAATAAGGAGATGCTACTCTGCCACACTGCCTTTTATAATTACAAATAACTGACCATCATCCTTAGTAGTACTATCCTGAATTCCAGTTAATGAGGTGAAATGAGACTTTCCCTTCATGTTACAAATGAAGAAACAGAGGAGGGGAGTTTAACTGTCAGTCACCTCTCTTCTCAGAAGAGCCAAGGCCAGTTTTGCAGTCAGGCTTCCTCCTTGTGGGTCCATCTGCTGCTCTGCCCTAGTGGGCGTGGATTTTTGTGGCTGCACCTAAGACTGGGGCTGATGCAGAGAGGCCCACAGGGCTGCTGCTGCTCCTGCCATCAGCAGCACCTCCCCCTCCCCTAAACTGGATCCCCATGAGTTTTACAAAAGCTACAGTTATTTTCAACAAGGCCTTTCCTGCCCTTGCATTTTTGCTTTGTTTCCCTTCCCATCTGTCCTTCTGTGAGAGCCGAAAGAAATGCAGAGACACACAAGAAAGGGAAAAGAGGGGAAAGTGATAGATACTGGCTCAAGAATAAATATTGAATTCCATATTGGTAGACCCAAACACAAATCAACTCTGAACTCCAGGAGTCCACCAACAAGCACATAAATCATTTATAACGATAATCCAAGACTAGGTCCAAATCTCATTAAAGTATATGAATCCCTAATCTATTTTGGCAAAAAAGCACCAATACACATTTTTTCTTTTTATCATAAATTACAGTTCTGTGGCACTGTGCAAATATTACCAAGCTGTAAGACAGCTGTGCTCCATTAAAATGTGTAATGGTCGCTGATTCCTTACAGCACATGGTCATCAGGCTGAATCTACAGCCAGTAATTAGGAAGATGAAATGTTTAATTGTGCCTTAATTTTGATAAAATTTATCTGTCACACATCCCGCAGCCGAGCATTATGCTCACAAATCAATGTCATCGGGCCGAGTAGGAACTCAAGCACCAGATTCTTGTTCCTGACAGATTTATTTGAATATGTAACTGCTTGAGATGAGCTACCAGGCTAAGGAAGAGGGTGCAAACTTGCCCTGTTGACTTGTTCTGGCGAGGGATGTCCTGTTACTTCCTTTCAGGAAGAGGAAGACTCAAAAATAATTCCACTCTTAGCTCTTAACGGCCCTGTCCATGGCCAGCTCTGATCATGTAAAGAAAGACCACCCTTAACGGTCTATCTTTTTCATCTTAAAATCTTTTAGTGGAGAGAGAAGAGATAGCTGGAAGGAGGAGTAGAGAGCAGAGGGAGGAGAAAGAGAGAAGAGAATTTAGTCATGTCTTTGTAATCTTCTATCCTAATATCTTTATCTAGGGTTGGATTGGTAACATCAGAAAGAGTCATCATATTTTTAACTGGGTAGCTAAACAATCATTGATTCATAGCCTGTTAGAACAGTAGAGATGAAACTCCTCTTGTTTTTTGCACAGGTGAATAGAAGGCCAGCAAGACTGCCCAAGAAGCAGAGCACCACCAGAAAGAGTTCAGATGGATCGCTGTGCAATCGCAGTTGAGATAACCTACATTTTACAGGAAGTTTGATAATCCTTATAAGCAATATTTACAAATCATAATGTTGAATACACTTTTCAAATGGCAAGAAGTATTATTTTAAGCACAGGGAAGCATAAGTACAAATACCTGCCAATGCTGAAAATTCATTTGTGTCATGTTTTCCCCACAAAATGAATCAGTGATCATCCTTCTCACCCACGATAACGATGGCTCATTATCCAAGAGAATTTAAAAAGCATATGTAGGGATGTACTTGATATTTTTATTGGAAGGGGTGGAAGGTAACTGTGAAGAAAGGGAAGAAACCTAAGGTCCATGGACCATTAGAGAGGACACAAAACAGCCCAGACCACTAGAAAATGGGAAGTGTTCAAATGCAGGGTCTGCTTCCCCAGATCAGCAAGAGAGACTCTCATTGTGGTTTTAAAATATTCTTAACAGGCCAAAATTGTGTTAAAGGACACCAGTTAAGTTTTCTAAGGTGAGGACCAGGCAATTAATGAACCATCTGAAGACTCAGATCATGCCAACTTACTTTAAAGTAAAATGTCTCAGGATCAGGAATAATTTTAGAAGAGTCTTCAGGGAGAGCCAAATGGCATTAAGCTATAGCCTGCTAACAAGAACACTCATTAAAACACTTTTCTAAACTTAGCCATGGAAATAAGTCCAAGCTAAAGATATCATATTCCCCATTCCCTTTGGTACTATTTTCATGGGCAGATATATTCTGGGATTGGATAAAAGGGTGGTATTCTAGTAAGATAGTTGTACTTCATCCTACTAGAGCTCCACATAATCTAAACAGAGGGAGGAGTAACCAGGAGGGTACAAATGGCACAGAGTATAATACTAAATGACTGGCATTTTGCATCTTTTGCAGCAAACTGCTTTCACATCCATTGTCTTATTTGGGGCTTAGAGAGGTTAAATGTGTCCCATGAATATCCAAGAAAAATGAAAACCAGTGTGTTGGGTGCCAGGGATTGGCTGACTCATCAGTCACTCTGGTGGGCCTCTCTCTGATGCTGAAAACATCATTTCCCAGACTCCTTTGTGGAAGTGAGGGTTCTGGGAAAGATTTAGGCACTGCCATTCAGATGAATAAATATGAGATCTGAGTTGCAGAAAGAGAGAGAGGCAGGTTGCAGGGTATCCATTGCAGCATATCAGACTGTGACAAAAGCAGCAGGATTTTGGAGCCAGCAGTCATGGTGGCAACTTCTTGTTTTGTCGAGCAGTTTTCTAGTTCAGCAGCTTCCTGTTCAGGACAAGCACAGCACCTACCTTATAGCAGCTGCTCTTCAGTGTTTGGGGGACTTCCTTTCCTCCTCAGTGGGCTAGGGTGAATTCTGTGGGCTGTCACACAAAACCTCCACTCATATATCCCAAGTTGTGCGATCCCAACCTGGTGCTCTCTTCATGGTTCTATTCTTACCACAAGGTGAAGAATAATGCAAATTCTATTCTGGTTTAGAATTTGGGAAGACCTCATGATGTTTAACGGAGAAGGCAACCCACTCCAGTACTCTTGCCTGGGAAATCCCATGGATGGAGGAGCCTGGTAGGCTACAGTCCATGGGGTCGCGAAGCGTCGGACATGACTGAGCAACTTCACTTTCACTTTTCACTTTCATGCACTGGAGAAGGAAATGGCAACCCACTCCAGTGTTCTTGCCTGGAGAATCCCAGGGACAGGAGCCTGGTGGGCCACCATCTATGGGGTCGCACAGAGTCAGACACGACTGACGTGACTTAGCAGCAGCAGCGTGATGTTTGAAAACTGGGTTGAAATGACTTTACTCTGGTTTAGTTGAGATGGCAATAGACTAACCGGCAGGAGGACTGAATTCTAGTTCCAGGTGTGATTCTGATTGGGAGCAAGTCCATATCCTATCACCACAGGGTCTTCATCTTAAAAATAACACATATAATAAAATCAGTGATTTTTACAGTCCCTCATAGTCCAGTATTCTGATAGTCTACAAGGATTACTTTGAAGTATATTTATCCATTTAGCTAAGTATTAAGCAACAAGTGCTTTCATTAGAAGTAAAATTTTATTTAGTTGTGTGTGGTTAACAGATATAATTCTAGTATCCCTATGCAAAAATACTTCCTTGGTCAGAGTTCTTAGATGGAACCTATATAATGTGCTGAGACTCTTTTCAGAGGGATATTGACACATATTCATTCCATCTTGACTACCCCATTTGGACAGAACCACAAATTCATGTGTCAATGTAAGATGCAATCCATATGATCCCACCTCCAAGATATATAAAATATTTTATAAACCTATGTTTTCATAATATCAACATTGATAGATGATAAATTTTTCTGATTTTCCTACTGTACTTCACAGTCTATGGAACATTCATGTGTCAACAGTTACAATGTTAGAAAAGTTAGGAAACTCATCAGTAAATGAAACTTCCCTTCATTTAGTCAGCACACAATTACTGAACGAGCCTTTGCTTATTCACGCATATTTAGTGAACACCCACTCTGTGCCAGGTAGAATGTTAGTTATTACAGCCTGAAGGTTTATTGTTATTTAGTTGCCAAGTCGTGTCCAACTCTTCTGCGACCCCATTGGCTGTCCATAGGATTTTCCGAGCAAGGATGCTGGAGTAGGTTGTCATTTCCTTCTCCAGCACTCACGGTGCACACAACCTAGAAGAAAAGGCTGGTGAGTGAATAGATACCTGTGATTCAGCACGATGAGTGACAGGAGAGCGACAGGGCTGGGTGTGTCTTGCTCACGTGGGAGGGTTTACAGACACTTCCCTAGACAGGGATTCTCTGGCTATATTCTGAAGGCTAAGAAAGTACTATCAATGAAGGAGAGACTGGATAGAGCTTTTCAGAGGCTCAGAGCCAGCCTGGGAAAGAGAGAGAAGGATAGTGTACAGAGTATGACATATTCAGAACAATGCATCAGTCCACGGGGGGATGTAAAATTGAGTAAACATATGTTTTCTGTTTTATCATTTTCATCTTCCATGAATGAAAAAGCTAACAGAAGGGGAGAGCTATCAGAAGAAGGAAATAAATCACATCGGTCTTTGTTGCTGTTATCTGAGGTGTGAGGAATATACTGACTAACTAACCTGCTCTCCAGCTCTTGACCTTCTCAATCCCACCACTAAGAACTGAGTCAGGATGCACTGGAGATGACACCTTAATAAAAATTTGCATCTCCCATGAAAATACACTTTAGCATGTTTTATTAAAATTATTTAATTCATTAAAACACCAAGTAGTGAACAGGATCAGTAGAAATAAATGTCTTAGTACATATTTTAAAACTTTTTTATTAGAAGAGCATCACAGATTCAGTACCGAAGTTAAATTAATAGAAAATGGTAAGCCAGGCTGGATAATGGACACCCTCTCCCCCTTCCCCATCCGGCCAAATATCTAGGTCCTAATTCCTGGAAGCTGTGGATGTTACATTATGTGGGAAAAGGTGCTTTGCAGATGTGATTAAATGAAAGATCTTGGGATAGGGAGCTTTTCCTGGATTACCGGAGTGGGTAGTAAATGTAATCATAAGTTTTCATAGAAGAGAAGGTTGAGGAGGATTTGACTTCAGAAGAAGAAAGTGATGTGATAACAGAAGAAAGATGCTGCAGTACTGGTTTTAAAGATGGAGGAAGGAGGGAGAAACCAAAGATTGTAGGCAGCCTTAAGAAGCTAGAGGAAGCAAGGGATGGGTTCTTTCCTGGAAACACCAGAAGTAACCAACCTTATGACACCTTGGCTTCAGCCCAGTGGAACTGATTTCTGACTTCTGACCTCCACAACTACAAAAGAATAAATTTGTGTGGCCGTGCATTATGGTGTCAACAGCAAATTAATACAAAGAGCAAATAAATAATTTTATTAAATTTCTAAACATGAGAACTGACCCAAATATATTATAGGAAAATCATTATTCATGGGCTAGATTTCTTAAAGTATACGCCATGATTTAAATTTGAACCATGCTCCAAAATTGTTTCTTACAAAAATTAACAAAACGCGGAAGTTGGTGGGAAAGCATACCAAATCAGTGTACACAGTTCTAAAAAGAAGACAGAAAACTAGGGACAGGAAAATTAAGGTTGAACACTATAATTTATTCAATAGTCTTGTCTCATTTACTAAATCTGTTGAGAAGTTACTTTACAAGCGAGCAATAAGGTATTGGTTAAATATTTATAATTATTTGCCTTGTACAAATATCCTTTTTAGAGTGACTCTCTCAGTAAAGATTTCTTAAGTGAGTCTTTGGGGTTAAAGCAGTGACCTAAACAGTCTTAACTCTTTTAAGGAATTCACATTCTTGGAAACTAGACCAAAATATCAGTAAATTTCAACATCACGAATGCTATGTAGAGCTGTATATTGTGAGAAGAGAAGTAAAACCGAGAAAAATGGCATGTTTATATTAATATTATACTCAGATTTTCAAATATTTAATACCATGACATGCTGTCAGAATTTATACTCTCAATGAATGGGCTTTATTCATACAACAAAGCCTATTTTTCCTCCTATTCATGGAAATGACTGAGCAAGTGGAAATGGCTCAAAATTAACAAGAGAAAGATAGTACTGGAAACTCTCCAGTTCTGTTGCATCCCTCCTTCTCATTCTTGGATCTTCCTAGGTGACACTGTGTCAGTCTGAAGGGAGTGTCTGAGGGTGCTGAGGTGAGGAGGAATAATGAGGTTGAAGAATAATGATCCGTTTACTGCAGTATGAAACTTTAAACTCAATTCTCCTCTTAGAAAGCCAATAGCATTGAGTCAAGTAGTTTAGTCAAAGTGATATTTCAGTAATGCTTGAGATACTTCTTGGGGCACTGTGTTATTTATCATCCGGGATTCTTATTTTCAGCCAATCAGTGGGTGACAGGAGTAAGCTGAGCCAGGTGGCTATGGCACTGGACTTTGGACCCAGCCTGAAGAAGGTTATATTCTTCCCCGGTGGCTCAGAGGTTAAAGCGTCTGCCTGGAATGCGGGAGACCGGGGTTCAATCCCTGGGTCAGGAAGATCCCCTGGAGAAGGAAGTGGCAACCCACTCCAGTATTCTTGCCTGGAGAATCCCATGGAGGGAAGAGCCAGGTAGTCTACAGTCCATGGGGTCGCAAAGAGTCAGACACGACTGAGTGACTTCACTTTTGAAGAAGGGTAGGACTGAGCACAGTGACACCTCTAGCTGAGTCCTCACCTATGTTAAAGGCAGGACCCAAGGACCCCATCAGTGTCTACATTTCCCTACCTCAATATTTATTTTTCTTTTTTGATGTTGATTTTTTGATATTGGTGTTAAATTTTCATAGGATTAACTTCTGCTCCAAGGAGGAAATAATGTCAAAATTAAAGATGAATAATTCTCACTGTCATGTATCTCTAGAAACAAAATTAAATTGCCATTATAACTAAGAGTCAAGTACAAAAATATCCCTGGGTCGGGAAGATTCCCTGGAGGAGGAAAATGGCAACGCACTCCAGTATTCCTGCCTGAAAAATTCCATGGAGGAGAGGAGCCTGGCAGGCTACAGTCCATGTGGTCTCAAAGAGTTGGGCACATAGAGGTTATAGAGTCCCAGGTCAAGAGAGCCCTGTGAGATCTGAGAATTAGTGCTGCAGCTACACGGCAGAATAAGTTACCATTCAGTTTCAAGCTAGAATCTAGTTATTAATAAAGTTAAATTCAGACTTTGTCTTCAATCCACAGACTGCATCTTCATGTTTCTGTGTATAACTTTTTTCATGGATTGAAATGCAAAGCATTCAGAGCCCCAGTGGCAAAGCGCAGTGGAGAAAGGAAAGTGAGTTCCACTGGATTGTATTTTCATTGCTAAGAGAACTAGAGAGTAGTAAACAGTAAGCAGTAGTAAACAGAAGACCTCTTGACTAAGATCAAGTGTTGTATGGGGACTTCGCAGGTGGCGCAGTGGTAAAAAACCTGCCTGCCAATGCAGGAGATGCCGGAGACACAAGCTTGATCCCTGGGTCGAGAAGATCCCCTGGAGGAGGAAATGACAATCCACTCCAGTGTTCTTGTCTGGAGAATCCTGTGGACAGAGGAGCCTGGCAGGCTACAGTCCATGAGGTCACAAAGAGTTGGACACAACTGAGTGACTGAGCACACATTCAGAAGACAGTCCATGAGGTGGCAATGCCTTGAAATGGTAACCTGTGTCTCAGGGTCTAATCATCTGCATTGTTGGTTTTCAGATGCAATTTTGTTACAATACCTTAAATATAACATTTTCCCAAGATGATCCATATCCTTCTATATACGAGAGAAAACAAATTTATCAAAATAAGAGAAACTTTCTTCTACTGCCTGTAGTATTGGCCTTCTCTAGAGTACCTCTCTTTAAAAAGACATTTGAGAGTCTAATCTCCTAACCATCAGATTCTTTCTGTAACTAGAACTGAAGAAAAAGAAGTGTCATAGTCAACAGGGGTAATTTCATCAAGACCGGGTAAACCACTATCTCTAGCCCTCAGTGGAATGATCACATATTTTTGTCTTTCTCCTTTTGTTAAATGCTGGGTAAACAATGACAAATTCTTGTTCGTTTGACTTTCCTTTTCTATACACCTTGTAGATTACTCTTTTCTCTTTCATTCTCAATGCATAATTTAAGTGGAGTTGTTTCATTTTACAAACAATTGTGTATCTCTAGGACCAGCCATCCTCATGAACCCACTGACAAGTAGAGTCTATGTGTATTCCTGCTTTGAATAGCTTTGGGGTGCATTATTACCAGTCATGCTCTAAGGTCATCTTGTCTTCAAATTACCAGGAAAGGATTTCACTCATGTACACCGACTACATGGAGAACAAAGGCAAGGAGACTAAAACTTGGCTGTGAAGATGATGCCTCAAATGGAGACTCAACAAGATATCCAAACTAGTCCAATCTGGGAGTTATAACAAGAAAAGAAAAATTCTAGCCAGTGGAGATACTAGAAGACAAGGAGGGTCTACCAGATCCAGCGCTCCCAGTCAAGGGCTGAACATGTAGAGCAAGGTGAAAAATAATGGAAAGAAGAAAGCATGACACTGAAATAATGGAAAGGTCAGGCATGACATTCAACAAAATGAGCTGAAATTCAGGGTTAAGTTCCAAACTCAACAGGAGGAATTGAGAGCTCATCCGAGTGCCAAGGTAGAAATTCAATCAGTCTTTATAAGATAACACAATGGAAAATAATGGAAAATTTTGATCAGGCAGGCATATGTATGCCCAAGGACACCAAATACTGACTCTATGAAGGTAAAAATAACATGTCGGTTGAGGCATGGGCTTTGGAGTCAGAGAGACACAGGCTAATCCTGCCTCCACCATCTAGATGATAATAGGCTGCCTCAGGTTTTTTTGTCTGGAAAATATAAATTATGTACTTAAATAGTAAAACATTTGGCACTATGCCTAGCACTGTCGATGCTAGTGATTGATGGTATTACTCCAGCTTCTTCTAGTAGAGAGGCTGCTAACAGATTTCCTGGTGAGGATCCGAGAGAGGTTCTGAATCAGCAGGGTGAGGACATCCATGTCTGATGCTGAGAGGGCCTAAGGAAGGCAAGGGCTGGCCAACTGATGCCTCTACATGTGAAAACAAATCATGATGAAGTGTGATGTAGAGGAAAGTGCAGGGGTTCGGAGCACAACAGCCAGGGCTGGAATCACATCCCTTGTTCTTTGACTTACTAGGTATATAAACAAAATACTTCATCTTTTCAAGCATTAATAATTTACACTTGTATAATAGAGATCATATTTCACAGAGTTGATAGAAGAAATATAGGAGACAATGGCTTTTTCAAGTGCTTAGAATATAGCAGATATTCAAATGTATTTTCTTTCCCTCCTCCTTTCCAACCTGTCACTCATATATATAAAAAAAAAAAGAGAGGTATTCTCAGATTTGTCAGTGGTTGGAAAGAATGCCACCTTTTCTGTAAAAAGTATTCCCCGTATCTTTCACATCATTGAGATATGACTGGAGGAAGTCATGATTAAGAAAGCTATGATTTAATAGAACAAGCTATAAATACTTCCCTCGTGGTCCAGTGTTTAAGAATCCACCTTGCAATGCAAGGGACACAGGTTCAATCCCTGGTCAGGCAATAAGATCCTACATGCCTCGGAGCAACTAAGCCCACCCACCACAACTAGATACTCTGTGTGTTTCAATGAAGACCTAACTCAACCAAATAGATAAATAATAAACAATTTTTTTAAAGAAGGGACCAAGTGTACACTCACCATTAGTGGAATGAGAAGTATTACAAATACTATCAGAAAAACAATGATATCCGAGCAGGAGAAGCAGAATAGAAAGTTTCTAAACCTTTCTATCAAATGTATGGAGTTCTATCAAATGTGTAGATTAATCAAATGCATGGAGTTTTTTAAGTTATAGAGTGATGAAAATTGGGAGGGGAAGGACATTTCAGGGGAAGAAGAAAAGGGAGAAACAGTGACTGCAGCCATGAAATTAAAAGACACTTGATCCTTGGAGGGTCCAAGTGTATTAGTGTATTAAAAAGCAGAGACATCACTTTGCCAACAAAGGTCTGTATAATAAAAGCTATGGTTTTTCCAGTAGTCATGTACAGATGTGAGAAGTGGACCATAAAGAAGGCTGAGTGACTAAGAATTGATGCTTCCAAATTGTGGTGCTGGAGAGTTCCTTGCACTGCAAGGAGATCAAATGAGTCAATCCTAAAGGAAATCAACCCTGAATATTCACTGAAAGGACTGATGCTGAAGCTGAAGGTCCAATACTTTGGCCACCTGATATGAAGAACCAACTCACTAGAAAATACTCTGATGCTGGGAAAGATTGAAGGTAAAGGAGAAGGGGTGACAGGATGAGATGGTTAGACATCACCAATGCAATGGACATGAATTTGAGCAAACTCTGGGAGACAGTGAAGGACAGAGGAGACTGGCGTGCTACAGTCCATGAAGTCACAAAGAGTCAGACAGGACTGAGCGACGAAGTACCACCACCACCACCAAATGCCTTGCCACCCAAAAAGGAATAAAAGATCAGTTTATTAGTACACACTTGGTATTAATTGAGGAACACTTCCCAATTTATTAAGATATGATCAAAGTAAAATAAACCTCTCCTCTATAGGCTGGGTAATTTGACCACCCCTGACACACATATACACCCATGAAACCAGACTCCAGTCAGAACTACACACATATCCATCCCCCAAAGTTTCCCTCTGTAATTCATCCCTAACTCCACCCCACCCCATGCAATCATTTACCTTCTTTCTGTCATTACAGTTTGCGTTTTCTAGAATTTTATGTCAGTGGAATCACACAGTATGTTCTTTTTTTCACTTTACTCCTTTCGCTCAGTGAAATGACTCTGAGATTCATCCTGGTTTGGAACGATGAGTAGAATCATACAAATCCCATCTGGAGTATATTCTAGAGACAAATCAGTAATGTTTAAAGTTCCAAAATCCTAATCCGTATTCCTTCATTCCAGTGACACCCATAATTTCAAACCATGTGTTTACTGAGTGCATTGGATTTTGGCTCCGCAGACCTGGGGCTTCCCAGCTGGTGCCAGTGGTAAAGAATCTGCCTGCCAATGCGGGAGACGAGATGGAAGAAATGAGGGTTCGATCTCCGG
This sequence comes from Bison bison bison, assembly GCF_000754665.1. Taxonomy (NCBI): domain Eukaryota; kingdom Metazoa; phylum Chordata; class Mammalia; order Artiodactyla; family Bovidae; genus Bison; species Bison bison. Next base: position 3,168,060 of record NW_011494839.1, on the reverse strand, counting down.
GTTGGGAAAATTCCCCTAGAGGAGGGCATGGCAACCCACTCCAGTATTCTTGTCTGGAGAATCCCATGGACAAGGGAGCTTGAAGGGCTACCGTCCATAGGATCGCAAAGAGTCAGGCGCAACTGAAGTGACTGAGCACACATGCACACACCACAAACCTAAAGATATTTGCTCAGGAAGTAGAGTGAACAGCTTTCAGAATCTAAAAAACACAAAAATGGTCTTGGTTCTGCAGTCAGTGAGGATATGGGATGATGAGAAATATGCAGACTTGAGCAGAAAATCTGTTGTCACATTCCCCACTCTTCAATTGCTAATAAAAACTTGGTAATGATGGCAGAAGTCTTTTCTGGAATCACTTACGACATTGGTAATGACCCATACTGGGGAGATAAATCCAGTAGGTAGCCATGCTTAAGTAAAAGAAATTCTTATTACCTCATTTGTCTACTAATAAGTGTGTCTTTAGAGGGTCCTTTAAATATTATTGATAAGGTGAGTGATAAAAGAAGGCTGCTGCTGCTTGAAAACACTGAGTAACTTACCTTCTTTATAGCACCTCTGCTGGAGGCGCATGAAATGTAGAGTCAAGGTCCAGAAAAGTCTGCTTCCATGAAGAGAAAAAATCATGTCCTTGATAATGTTTTTTAATATTTGGCATTCAGTTCAGTTCAGTCGTGCAGTTGTGTCCGACTCTTTGCCACCCCATGAATCGCAGCACGCCAGGCCTCCCTGTCCATCACCAACTCCCGGAGTTCACTCAAACTCACGTCCATCGAGTCGGTGATGCCATCCAGCCATCTCATCCTCTGTCATCCCCTTCTCCTCCTGCCCCCCAGTCCCTTCCAGCATCAGAGTCTTTTCCAATGAGTCAACTCTTCGCATGAAGTGGCCAAAGTACTGGAGTTTCAGCGTTAGCATCATTCCTTCCAATGAACATCCAGGACTGATCTCCTTCAGAATGGACTGGTTGGATCTCCTTGCAGTCCAAGGGACTCTCAAGAGTCTTCTCCAACACCACAGTTCAAAAGCATCAATTCTTTGGTGCTCAGCCTTCTTCACAGTCCAACTCTCACATCCATACATGACCACTGGGAAAACCATAGCCTTGACCAGACGGATCTTTGTTGGCAAAGTAATGACTCTGCTTTTGAATATGCTGTCTAGGTTGGTCATAACTTTTCGTCCAAGAAGTAAGCATCTTTTAATTTCATGGCTGCAGTCACCATCTGTAGTGATTTTGGAGTCCAAAAAAATAAAGTCTGACACTGTTTCCACTGTTTCCCCATCTATTTCCCATGAAGTGATGGAACCAGATGCCATGATTAGGAAGTGATTTTAGCTGCCTTCTTTTGTGTGGTTGTGATGTCAGCTTCAAAAGCTAATGCAATACAATCCGGGTCTAGTCTATCCTTTTCTTTGACTTTGAGAGATGATCTACCTTGACTTAGAATTTATTCACCAAATAATTACTGAATTAATTATTTAGTGAATAATTCTAATACTTATTCTAATAACTAATAAATTATTAATAAATAATTATAATAATTATTCACTAATTTATCATATATTTACTGATTTCTAGTATATGTCATGCAGTGTGCTGGAAATCAGGGACTTTGCTATAAACAGTTCAAGCAAGAGCCCTGCCCTCATATTGTTTACATTCCAGCCCTGCCACTATGACTACGGTATCCTTCCTCCAAAATTGCAAACTTTCACATCTTTTCATCTTCTATATTCTGTCTGGTGTGAGCACCCAGCCTTGAATGTACATGCTTACCAAATATTTACTGTGTAGAATGTCAACCTCCACCTCATATTATAGTCGGTTGTGTCTTCATATTCTTCCTATGCTAAAAAGGTAAAGGAAAAGCGGAAGTTGCTCAGTCGTGTCCGACTCTTTGCAAACCCTTGGACTGTAGCCCACCAGGCTCCTCTGTCCATGATTTCTCCAGGCAAGAATACTGGAGTGGGTTGCCATTTCTTTCTCTTGAGGATCTTCCTGACCCAGGGATCAAAACTGTGCTTCCTGCATTGCAGGCAGATTCTTTCCATCTGAGCCACCAGGGAAGTCCATTCTTCCTATACTACTAACTGAGGAGGGACAATGTGGCAAAGAAGATTTATTCTTCTGCTAAGACGCACAGCTAGACTATACATCCCACCCTGCCTTGCAGATATGACCACATGACTAACTTTCAGCCACTGGTATGCAAAAAGTGACTCACTAGAAATATGCCTATTCCAAGCTTGGTCATAAAATCCTCTGGTAACAGATCCTCCTTGTCGGATGCGACACCCACAAAGTCATCGAAAGTGGGCAGAGCCCACGCGCAAAGGAGGTCATAAAATAGGTCCCCTAGGTACCTGGATCTGTCTTAGACTCTACAGAAATGAAAAGTAAACATCTATTTGCATATGCCATTAGTTATCTTTGATCTATTTATTATAACAGTAAGCTTATCCACACTAATCAATGTCTTAGCTCTTTGTACAGAGGAAACTTTAGGATGCTAAGTGATACAACTGAATGTTGGAAAAATATGTCTCCTCCCATTTGGATCATAAACCACCACTATCTGTAGTCAGTAGATGACTGCTTTTATTAAAACACAACAGATATTACAAAATCATAGGTTTCATTCTCATATAGATGGTCAAGTAAGTGATAGCAAAAGTGAATTATCACTTATAAAAGGTTTTTTTTTTTTTTTCTTTCTGTAGTCAGGAACCCAAAGCTGGGGAACAATTGAATACATTTAACTTTTCCAACTGCCACAGGCTCACTGTTGAAGCTGAAGCTTTGTCTAGACCTAACCAGGGTAGTTGTCAAAATTTACCAACAAATCTATTTTACTTCTCTTTTTACTTATAGTTCTTCTCTTCACCTCTATTAATTTGCATCAAAAGACTGGAAAGATGCTTTTCAATGTCCCTTTCACTCTGTATCCAAAATACAATTAAAAACATTTTGCTAGAAGTCAAAATAAAGCTGACGTTATCACACACACACATTATAGTCCTATGTTAGCTCACCAATACATTACACATTGCTCTCTAAATAGAGAAAAACGTGCATTTCGGAAAAGACTGCATATTTTGTCTATCACTTGGTGATTTCATAGTAAGTGGATATGGTTTAGTTAGAATCCTTGGACCAGAAAATAAATGACTCCTGCTCATCCTGTGGATGCCAACTACGTTCAAGCATGAAGGGTTGCTGGCCCGCGGTGCCAACATACAGCACCTTCACAGGGAGGCCAAGGCCCTCATGCTCCAGCAATGCCAGACGGCACTCCGATGAGGCGGGCTGCTTCTGGCAGGTGGTAGCACAGGAGGTAGTAAGCGAGAGCAGCTCAGCAGAAATAGTTCCAGTGAAATACAAGAATAATATTCTGGCGTCCCCAACTCATTCTCTCTCATTCATGACTCACAATAAGTGCATATTCTGATGGGCACATGGCTAAAAACTATCCCCAAAGAAATGAAGCGTCATCTCCAATCTCTAATGGAAACTCTCCACTGGTCTGGAAACCTTTTCCCCCTAAAGTTAAGCAAAGTTTGAAGAGCTACAGTTCTCTCCTCGGTGACCTTGTAAATCCGTCCCAGGTTGTTGGCCAGTCTGGTCATCTCATCTCGACCAGCTGCTGTCTTCATGTCAAGGGGGATTTGGAGCATTCCATGGGTCAGGAGAAGGTAATATATTCTGGGCCATTTCTAATCCATGAAAAGCCCCAGGTGTATAAGACTGAACCAGCCAACAAGAAGAGAAAGAGAGGAAGACACAGAATCAAAGACAATATTTGACCCAGGATAAAAAAAAAAAAGAAAGAAACAAGATTCTAACATATCCACAGATAACTGACAAATTAAAAATTTAGCAGCTCAAGACTTAAGACATTTCTTATAGGATTGAAAAGTGTAACTCAGGGTTTTACTTTGGGGAAATGGACATGAAAATTTACAGAGGCTCTTTTCGCATTTCAAATATATCTTGTTGTGGATAAACAACAAGGTCCTACTGTGTAGCACAGGGAACTATATTCAATATCTTGTGATAAACCATAATGAAAAAGAATACATAAAAAAAAGAATGTCTGTATGTGTATAAATGAGTCACTTTGCTGTACAGCAGAGACTGGCACAACATTGTAAATCAGCTCTATTTCAGTTTTAAAAAATACAATTTTGAAAAATAAAATAAAATCTATTTTGTTGAAATTTCATGTTGGGTAAAATGAAATGGCTGTCTAATTTTGCATAGACTTCAAAATTCCCCCATGAAAATTATAAAAGTTTTTTAAAAAGAAACATAACTAAATAAATATCACTAATATTAACAAGGACTTTTCATTCATTTACTATAACTCCATTTCTATTGCTTCACTTTTCAGAAATATCCCTATTTCTACAAACACCCTGCTTATTTAACCTATATGCAGAGTACATCATGAGAAATGCTGGGCTGGAAGAAGCACAGGCTGGAATCAAGATTGCCGGGAGAAATATCAATAACCCCAGATATGCAGATGACACCACCCTTATGGCAGAAAGTGAAGAGGAACTAAAAAGCCTCTGATGAAAGTGAAAGAGGAGAGTGAAAAGGTTGGCTTAAAGCTCAACATTCAGAAAATGAAGATCATGGCATCCGGTCCCATCACTTCATGGCAAATAGATGGGGAAACAGTGGAAACTGTCAGACTTTATTTTTGGGGGCTCCAATATCACTGCAGATGGTGACTGCAGCCATGAAATTAAAAGACGCTTACTCCTTGGACGGAAAGTTATGACCAACCTAGATAGCATGTTCAAAAGCAGAGACATTACTTTGCCAACAAAAGTCCATCTGGTCAAGGCTATGGTTTTTCCTGTGGTCATGTATGGACATGAGAGTTGGACTGTGAAGAAAGCTGAGTGCCAAAGAATTGATGCTTTTGAAGTGTGGTGTTGGAGAAGACTCTTGAGAGTCCCTTGGACTGCAAGGAGATCCAACCAGCCCATCCTAAAGGAGATCAGCCCTGGGATTTCTTTGGAAGGAATGATGCTAAAGCTGAAACTCCAGTACTTTGGCCACCTCATGCAAAGAGCTGACTCATTGGAAAAGACTCTGATGCTGGGAGGGATTGGGGGCAGGAGGAGAAGGGGATGACAGAGGATGAGATGGCTGGATGGCATCACTGACTCAATGGACTTGAGTCTGAGTGAACTCCAGGAGTTCTGGAACTCAGGGAGGCCTGGCATGCTGCGACTCATGAGGCCGCGAAGAGTCGGACACGACTGAGCGACTGAACTGAACTGAACTGACAAACACAATTACTAAGAGGTTATATAGTCCAGCAACAATGAAATCCCTTGGTTAAGGAGAGGAAAACAAATTGAAAAGAAAACTCAGAAGAAAGAAATTAAAAGTTATCAGGGGTGCCTAAACACAGGCCATAGGAATTGCTGGGAAAGAGTTGTTTCATTTAAAGCTCCAAACTGTGTCAAGATTTTGCAATCTGCATCTATGTGACAGACTATATGATATAGAATGGGCTGGAAACCAATCACATGAAATGGAAAACTCTGCCTTTTAAAGTTTGTCTATTCACTGCAAAATTTACCAGGTCTGATTTAATTTCTAAATATATGGGATTAAGTATCTTTGATATTAATTGCTCGTTTTGATATTAATTTCTCATTTAAACGCTTTCTTCTCTTCAAACACCTTTTGCGTTTTCTCAGTCTTTCAACTTTACTGAAGCTTTCAATGGCTATGTCAACGATCTCTCTTGATAAATGTCACATTGCACTTGAAAATATGCAGGTTATTCTCAAGTATGTTTTGATATTGATTGCTAACATAATTCCACAGTGATAAGAGAACAGACCCTGTATGATTTCAATACCTTTAGACCATGAAATTTTCGCACCTTGTTTTATGTTCCTGGATACGTTCCAGTGTCTCCTGGTTTATAGTCTATGGGAACTTGAATTTGTACCCTGCTGTGGTGTGAAAATTGTATAAATCCTAATTATGCTGATAATTAGGGCTTTTCAGGTCTACTATGGCCTTCTACTTTTCTGTCTAGTCATTCTATTAATTTTTGAGAGTTTGATATTAAAACTCCAACTAGAAACCTTAAGTTATCTACTTTAAAAAAATTGTAATACATGGTGGAACTATATGCAACTTTGTTCTGTATTTTCCAAGTCTCCTGTAAATGTGTTATCATGCTTTCATAATTTAAAAAACTGAAAAAGAAAGAAAATTTACCAGGTCTGCTAAGTAAACAGGCTCCAAAGTGATGCGTAGCACAACTGGAGGTTTTAAACCTGTTTTAGTTTAATAGGTCAGAATTCCAAGTTTGATTAAATTTTTTACTCCCTTATTGCCTGATTTCTGTTCAGCCTAGACTAATTACTTTCAGGACCTTGCTAATTGGGATGACCAGCAAAGACAATTTGCCATGTGGTTAATTGTTCTTACTATTTTTAATATTTAGCGTACCATGTTTATAAAGCTATAGTCAATTAGATTATAGTAGTCACAAGAAGTCAACACACAGTTCCCACAGTTAAGCATTTCAAGGTCATCCTTGACCCTCCCATCTTCAATAAGCCACATGAGATTATGTTCCGAAATTCTGTATATAATTATAACTTGGCCATAGAGAAATTTTTCTCCATGGGGACTCCAGGGAAATTGCTCTTTCTTGGCATTCTTTTTGCCCAGGAAATGAGGAAAGCCGAAATAATTCTTCTTTTAAATTGAGATGCCCCTTGAGGTGGCAGAATCTTAATAATGTAGGCATAGCAATCAGTGGGGGAAAAAAAGTGACCAATAAGGGATGTTAGTCTGAAAATTTGGAAAAACCTATTTGTACACAAGACTACAACTGAAAGATCCCAAACTTCTCCACAGGTGACTCCCACTACATGCCCCCAAGTATGGGCGGATGCTGCCACCATTGGCGGATGGTGAATGCTGAACTAAACAGCACAGAGTCCAGGGCTCCAGAACTTGACACCCAAAGCCTAAAACTGCTGGGACATTTATGATTGCTGCTTGCTCAGTGAGAGTCCTGGAAATGCAGGTAATTGATAACTGAACTACTCAGGCAATTAATGAAATACATATCAAACACCGATTTAATAAGACGGTAATCTTATTACCATATGTATATGTACCGTATGTATGTCTGGTAATCTACATTCAGGATCCCATTTAATCCTAACACTACCATAAAGCAGGTATTGATACCCCCATTTTACAAATGAGAAACTGGGACACAGAGGTATTAAGTAACTTGTCCAAAGTCATAAGTGGCAGAACCAGGATTCAAACTTATTTGCAATAAAGGTGCCTTGTTGACAGCCTCTTAACAACACTGACTTCCAACCCACAGCTGCATTTCTTTTCCTGATGATTTCTCCTCCCTCTGTTGCCCGCCTGGCCGGCTCTTGAGACACAGCAGAATTGCCTAGGAAGTAACTCCCTTCTGGATCAGCTCTCAACCAACAATGAACAGAAACTGGTGTACAAATACCCTAGCTCTCTCACTCCTCGGAAGAACAGCACTGGCTCCCAGGTTCTCCTAATAGGTTCAAAGTTGTTTCCTATAGTGGTAACTTACTTGATAGCATACCCTTCATTGGCTAACTTGACTATCCAAAACTGTGCCCTCACCCCCACCCCCAAAAGTTTCCTGGGATTCTCTTGCAAATAAATTACTTGTCTCAGGGTCTACTTCAGAACTCCCCTAAACTAAGACACAAGGCCTGTCTAAGTCCTTATAATGCTTTCACTCTTCAACTGTCCCCATCTCATAAGGATGTTTTGAGAATTAGATGTGCTAATGTATATGCTGAACTTAACACATTATCTTGTACATAGTAAGTGAATAATAAACCTTAGCTACTTATATTTAATAACTGTTGTTTATTTTACAATACTGATGGAAAGGGTTGTGTAACAGTTTGTTGGGGGCCAGAGTGAGGTACTCCGCCCATGGCAAAGGTCATGAGGAAGGAGGCTCGACATACGCAAAGGCG
>NW_011494839.1:3134692-3159923 GCF_000754665.1 Bison bison bison | reverse complement strand
CTGGATCAGCCGGGGCTGGTCCCCGGCAACAGTTAACCTAGAATAGGAAGAGAAGCACTCCAAAATCACTGCAGATGGTGACTGTAGCCATGAAATTACAAGATGCTTGCACCTTGGAAGAAAATCTATGACAAACCCAAACAGCACAATAAGAAGCAGAGACATCACTTTGCCAACAGAGGTTCATATAGTAAGAGCTATGGTTTTTCCAATAGTCATGTACAGATGTGAGAATTGGACCATAAAGAAGGCTGAGTGACTAAGAATTGATGCTTTCGAACTATGATGCTGGAAAAGACTCTTGAGACTCCCTTGGACAGCAAAGAGATCAAACCAGTCCATCCTAAAGAAAATCAACCCTGAATGTTCATTGGAGGGACTGATGCTGAAGCTGAAAGTCCAATACTTTGGCCACCAGATGCTAAGAGCCGACTCACTGGAAAAGAACCTGATGCTGGGAAAAATTGAGGGTAAGAGGAGAAGAGGATGCAGAGGATAAGATGGTTGGATGGCATCACTGACTCAATGGACATGAGTTTGCACAAACAGTGAGAGATAGTGAAGGACAGGGAAGCCTAGCATGCTGCAGTCCAAGGGGTCACAAAGAGTTGGACACACCTAGCAATATGACTTAGCAACTGAGCAACAACAACAATAGGAAGAGAACGCCAGAGAAGTAAAAGAGCATTGTGGTTGGAGGTATAAAACTCCCTCTTCTTCTGGGGAGTAGCAGCAGTACCAAGTCCTCCACGTGGTACCCTGATATTTTGTCCTATGTGGTGGTGGTGAGTCAGCAAGGCATGGATCTCAGTTTTTTACTAATAATCAAGGGATCTGGTGATGATAAATCCCAATGACTGGGACCAGAGAGTAGAACTTCCTTGACGGGCAGCACAAGTAGGTCAGTTTTCTTATTCAAAAGTTGGCTGGTCAGGACCATTACCGACGCAGATATTTTTTAACAGCATAGTGATAGAGTAACATGATTACTGTATAATACAGAATTTGTTCCTGGGAGATAATACAGATTATCTCCCATGATTACTGTATAATACAGAATTTGTTCAAAGTCTCTAGACTTTCCCCAGTGATAGGGTCTCTTAGTTATTCATGATGGGCCCAGATAGCTTATGTTAATGAGGATGAGGGCTGGCCATGTCAGAAAGATCTATTCTGTGATTGGAGGGGTGTGGCTTTGAACCACATATAAGAGCAGTCCAAGCTCCAGGAGGGGAAGGGAGATGGAGATTGAGTCCAACCTCATGGCCTATGATTCAGTCATGAATGTCATCATAGTGAGACAGCCAACAAAAACTCTGGACACTGAAGCTCAGGTGAGCTTCGTGGTGAGTGACACACATTGACGTGCTGGGAAATTTGAAGCCTGAGGACGTAGAAGCTTCATATTTGGAGTGCTACCAGATTTCACCTTATGAGTCTCTTCTTTTGACCACTCTTCATTTATATCCTTTATAAAAAATCTGTAATCTGAAATTCTTAAGTCTGTGAGTCATTCTAGTGAATTAACAAACCTGAAAACACCCAAATCTATAACCAGTTGGTCTGAAGTACGAGTGGTCTGGGAACCTCTGAACTTATAGCTGGTGTCTGAAGTGAAGGGACATCTGCCCTAACTCTGGATAGTTGGCATCAGAATTGCATTGCAGTGATCAAGTTGAGAATTAAGTAGGAAAGGATTACTGTAAGTAAAATATTTTATTCCATCAAGAAAACTGCAGAAAATGAGATGCCATCTTAAAAGTATCTAAAAATCAAAAGAACTGTATGGCTTTTCAGAAGCATAATATTTATAAAAACCTTTTTACTTTAACCTGGAGTTGCTTGCCTATCTTTATTCATAATCATTTATATGGCTCATGGTACAGTCAGTGCCTATTAAAAGCTGTGCAGGCATTTGTGGGCACACACATTAACTAAGCCATCAAATAAATGTGACTTCATCCAGATAAAATTTCCAATGCCACAAGACTTACTTGTCTGCCTTCTCTCAGCTCAGTGCCTAGCTTGTTTAAAACTGTACAGGACGATGCTAGATGTTTAAGATATCCATTGGTTATCATAAATGCTTTTATCCAGTCATTCACTCACTGGACACACATATAATGACAACCTATTATTTATCCAGCACAGGGCAAGAGTGAGTGAAAAGACCTTGACACTTGGCCTCAGAAGCTTCCTGAAGCTGAGTCTGCTAGCTGTGTGACCTTTAGCAAAGCATTTGCCCTTTCTGTAAAATATGGACACTGGACTAGAACACATTATTGGGATTATGAAAAGTACTGTCCAATGGTAAATGTTATTGATTCCTTGAGTCAGCCTGGATTTCCTGGGAGACTGAAGCCTGAGCCCCTGTTCTTCACTGTGTGTTTACCAACTCTCTCGAGTCTTCCCACATCTCCTTCTCAAATCCCCTCCTTGTTCCATAAATCTGCATACGAAAGGACCAGACAGCTGTAGCTCTCAACAGCTTTGGTTTTCATCACTGCCTGTGTCATCCTCCTCAGCTGAAGCTGCTTTTTAAAGGGGCTAAGCCTCCTTTAAACAATCCTAAATATTTTTGAAGTTATAAACCAGAACATAACAAGCTTACCAGTAGATAAAACAGTAGAGGTTTTCTGCAGGTGATTAAACTAACTAGAGGACTTCACTGTGGGAGCCATTCTCTGATGTAGCCTGATCATAGTCTGGAGCACCACTGGAGGAGCTAGGATAATGTCAGGCGGATAGTAGCATCATGAAAAGAAGCAGGAGAAAGGGGAAAGAAGCCCACTTGAAGAGAGGACATGATGCAGGCAACCCACTCTGCTAAGGACAATATTTATGTCCACTTAACTTTCTCCACGTAAGCAAAAAAGAATTATAACAGATGTAAGGAATGGTACTAGAACTGCAAAGACATCACTGTGGGAACAGCAAAGGCTTCTTTTGGTCTTACTACCCAGAAGACAAAGGTAGAAAAATAGACATTCACACACTCACATCCTGCCCCTCCCTATTATAATCCTTTTCCTGCTGGCCTCACTCCCACATCCCATCTTAAATTACATTGCTGATTTAGAGATAATGAACTGTTCTGTGGCAGCTCAGGTAAGCATACAGCACCAAACATTTTTTTAATACCTAAAGAATAAAAACAACAAAATTTAGCAGTATGGTAACTTAATGTGAGATTTATATTCCAAAGTCTTAAAAACTCATGGTCCAAGAATGAGCAGTGTCTTTGACATGACCTTGAGAAACCACTGCCAGTCATCCATGTCACTTTTATACCTCTGCCCCTTCCAATTGCTCTGAATTATGGCATTTCCTTTTATAACATTAAAATCAAAACACCTCCATACCCTGGCACTTTAAATTTCTGACCCTGATATATTGTGATGTTTGATCCCTTGTTGATATCTAATTTTCATTTTTTTAGTCTTTTGGGTTTCATCTCATTGTCTCATTGACTTATTTCCTAAAAGAACAGGGCCATGGCTGAAGAAAGGGTACCCTTGGAGAAGAAGAGAAAAGGATGTAGAACTTTAACAAGAGTACAGCCCTTAGAGCTTTTAGGACTGATCATATTCAGACCCTGTACACAGGAAAATAAAAAATGTAGTCAGGGCTCCCCTGTGTTGGTCCAGTGGTTAAGAATCCACCTCGCAATGCAAGGGACACCATTTCTTTTTTTTTTTTTTTCACCATTCCGATCCCTGGTGCAGGAAGATCCCATATGCCACAGAGCAAGTAAGCTCAGGCACCACAGCTACTGAGCCCAGGCACCACAACCACAATTACTGAAGCTAGTTTGTCTTAGAGCCCCAGCTCTGCAACAAGAGAAGCCACCACAATGAGAAGCCCGAGCACCACAACAAAGAATAGCCCCCCGCTCACCACAACTAGACAAAGCCCTCATGCAACAAGGAAGACGCAGTGCAACCAAAATAAATAAATGAAATGCAGTCAGTCACTTCCGTGCTTCACTCGTGCAATAACAGATACTCAAGAATTTAGATTCATAAAGGTAACAGGCTGCCTGTCTGCTGTCATCATTTCACTGAGGAACATCAAATGGAATAGGAACCTATGGGACATAGGAAATGTATAGTCTTTGGATCTAGAGGGCTGCATTTTACTCCCAGCTCATCTACTTAAAGGTTATGTAGGTGGGAGGGGGGTTCAGGATAGGGAACACATGCACACCCATGGCTTGATTCATGTCAATGTATGGCAAAAACCACTACAATATTGTAAAGTAATTAGCCTCCAATTAAAAGAAATAAAAATAAAAGTTATGTAGCCTCAGTCAAATGAATTGACCTATAGGACCCTACACTGCTAAAGAAGAAGAAGGAAGAAAGAAGAGGAAAAAACAAGACAAGAAAGGAAGGGAGAAGAAAAGTAGACACAAACTCAGAATACCTATCTCCTAGGGTGATAATGAGGAGAAGGCAATGGCACCCCACTCCAGTACTCTTGCCTGGAAATCCCATGGGCGGAGCAGCCTGGTGGGCTGCAGTCCATGGGGTCGAGAAGAGTTGGACACGACTGAGCGACCTCACCTTCACGTTTCACTTTCATGCATTGGAGAAGGAAATGGCAACCCACTCCAGTGTTCTTGCCTGGAGAATCCCAGGGACGGGGGAGCCTGGTGGGCTGCCGTCTATGGGGTCGCACAGAGTCGGACACGACTGAAGTGACTTAGCAGCAGCAGCAGCAGGGTGATAATGAGAGCTATATCATTTATTTAAAAGCAATATATACAATGCAAAATTTATTTAAGTACAGCATTGCAGGACTGGTGGCTCAGATGGTAAAGAATCCACCTACAAGGTCAGAGACCCAGGTTTGATCCCTTAGGAAGATCCCCTGGAATCCATGGGGTCTCAAAGAGTCTGATACAACTGAGTTACTAAGCACACACATACATGATTTGTAAAAATGGTACTTTAAATACTGTTAAAGTCCCCTACATTTTGAAAAAATATTCAAGAAACGAGCCATGCCTGCTCAAATACGTAGCAAAAGCATCCCTTTGAGATGAACTGCAGAATCTGCACCCCTGGATTGCTGCTCTTTGCCTTTGTTGAGTGACAGCGGAGGCCTGGCTTTCTAGGCCATTCAGCTCAAACCTACCGCCTCCAAAGAAAGTGTCTTTTTTCATTAGCACCTTTCACAGATTACAGATGTCTAGGTCTGACTCTTCACTGGCTACGTTTTTTCCTGCAGCCTGAAGTCCTGCCCAGGTTAGAAAGCTAGGCATCAGACCGTACACACAGAACAGTCCTATTGACAACAGCCCCTGAACTGAAATAGTCCATGGAGGGTGGGGAGGTGATTGTCTTGCTGCACATTGGAGCTGTTAGTTCTGGTCTGGTGTTTGGTAAGAAGAATACGAATCAGGACACAGAATCTTGCAGTAAAGAGGAACTAATGGAGGTAATTAGGATAGAACACCTGTCGTTGAGAAATCGCAACCTCTATGGTTGGCCGTGTCCAACCACTGCTCCCAATTGTTATTTCCAACAATGGAGAGCCTCTGGACTGTGAATGCGAGCAATGATGGACGGCCGTAAAATCTGCAAATGAGTTTTCACATTGTCTAATAAAATTCTATGACTTTGTCAATCTGTGTTGACACAGACCTACACAGGACTGGATGATAAAAGGTAGTAATGGGAAGCTAATTGTTTCCTTGGGTTTATATGTTTGCCTTTTATTTCCTTATCTATCTGGCTTACTTATAAGCTGGTGAAGAAAGCTTATGAAGCTTTCTTGGTCCATGAAGACAGTGGTCAATTTTGAGATCCCAGCAGTCAAGTATCCTATTGCCCAAAACACCTCAAGCCAAACAAGATAGGCAATGAAATGAAAGCCCCAACACACAGATCTGAATTTAAGGGTAGGTGACATCAGGGCTGCCTCAAGTGCAGCCCAGAACTTTATATTTTAAGTAAACGTATAAATAAAAGGTGTATACAGTCATTAAGTTCTAGATTAGGGATTTCTTTATATCTGTTTTAAAGAAGCCATCTTGAAAAAGGATAAGAGAAGGAACTTATTGTTGCTTGGGGCGGTGGGGGGAAGGCTGGGGGGAAAGAGATAGTTAGGGAGTTTGGGATGGACATGTACACACTGCTATATTTAAAATGGATAACCAACAAGGACCTACTGTAGAGCACAGGGAACTCTGTTCAATGTTATGTGGCAGCCTGGATGGGAGGGGAGTTGGAGGACAATGGATACATGTATATGTACAGCTGAGTCCCTTTGCTGTTTACCTGAAACTATCACATCATTGTTAACCGGCTACACTCCAGTGCAAACTAAAAAGTTAATAAAAAAGGAAATGAATAAGAAAGAGTATTTGATAGTCTAAATTAGCTTCAGAAGATATCATTTTAAAAGTGCAGTTTAACTCACATGTAACTTGGAAGGTATAAGCTGGAAAAGGGAAATAGAGAATGAGAGTGAGAACTCACAAAACAAGACAATTTTTACTTCATGTTTATTTGATTTTACTTGCTCAGCGTGAAATGTAGCTGAACAAACAAATAATTGTGGAGGGGAAGGAGGGGCTGGGGGGTAAAGATAAGGTTAGATATAAACACACAAACTCTGGGTGGTAAAAGACAATTGTTTAGTTTACTACTCTACTCCCATGGGCTGGAACAGGGCAAACATATAATAAATGTTTTATAAATATTTCTTGAATAAACAAAAACTCAGCATATCAAAATTTGTCCTGTTAATTAGACAAGATGTTCATTTATTATTTTTATTGTAGCTTCAAAAGATAATTCATAGAATTGACCACTCTCTTAAATGTTTGTGCATTGAGAGTTGGGCAAGCATAGACACACAAATATGGTACAACTACCTGGTCATTTCTTATGCTAAACATGAGAGGGAACAATGCTTATGAGAATAATCACCTATTAATACTGCTTCCCAGATATGTATATACCATACTTCACTTGGAAAAGTCCTGTATTGATCTTTGCTCTGTATCTCTGCAATAGTCATTAAGCACACACATGGGTTTCCCAGGTGGCACTAGCGATAAAGCACCCGCCTGCCAATGCAGGAGACATAAGAGACGTGGATTCCATCCCTGGGTCAGGAAGATCCTCTGGAGCAGGGCATGGCAACCCATTCCAGTATTCTTGCCTGGAGAGTCCCATGGACAAGAGGAGCCTGACGGGCTACACCCCATGGGTCACAAAGAGTCGGACACAACTGAAGAGACTTAGCTCACTCAGTGCGCACACGTACACACACACACGTGCCTGCTTGCTTCTTTGCTGTCTTATAAAGAATTACGGAATTAAAGCAAGTTGCGGATTTTGGATTGTTGGAAATAGATTAAGATAATAATGACCTTCAAAATAAAAACTGAAAAATCGAGAGAAAAATCACACTCTAGAACATGATGGCATCTGAGAATCAGATTTCACAGGAACTTAAATCTCATTACTGTCAGTTTTTAAAGCACTTCAGCCAATGGAACCATAGTTCACAAACAAATATAAACCAAGTGTGGAAGCCAAAATTACTTTCAATCTTACATGCTCCTTTTGTGCCAAAATGTATTCGAAATCAGAGTATAAATTTGTGGGATAGTTAAGTCTTTCTTGATGACACAGACCCCAGGTTCTTGAATAAACTAAATATGTTTAGGACAGAAGAATATTTTGTGTTGGATTTTCACAGAAGATTTTTTAAAACGCTTGACGATTATGATAACAAAAAATATATGACAAATTATCTTAAGTAAAAATAATATGGGATAGTGATATCAAGACATGACTGTGTATGATACATATAATACATGATTTGCATTGTAGTTGGGATTTATAAAAGTGAAAATTTGGGAAATTTACACACAGACTGTCATTAAGGGAGGTTAAGTGATGACAGGTTTTTGGAAAGAAGGAACTGGCAGAGGTTCTCAATGCAGCCCCCTTTTCAGATGATACAAGACAATGCATTGTCCTGAATCAAAGAGGAAAAGTAAATCTTTTTACTTCAATCAAAGCAGTCAAGCCAATCCCTCAGCACTCCTGAGGACCTCTCTTTATGAATCCCTTTCTGACTTCAGATAAGCACTACATTAAACAGAAAGGGAGAAATACACATTCAGTAGGTTGGCCTGGAAGACAGTTGCTACCTAGAAGACAGGTCAGGAATGTGGCAAGAGTTCAACCTGGTCATGGCAGTGGCTGACCCCGACCAGAACTGCCCAGGGTATAAACCTGGCAGGACTGCCTGGCCTCTACCATCTGGCAGCCCTGCCTTTGAACACAGAACTCGGTCAAAGTTGAGGGCTGCTCTTTGTTGCTATCCAAAGAGATTCCTGAATGAAGATGAGTCTTCACAGCAACTGGAAGAGTGTCCCCTTTAGGAAGAGAGAGCCCTCCTTCCTCATCCTACCCAGCTAACAAGGCACTAGGTATATGGGTCTTCAACAAAGCAGCAAGGTGACCAGTACTTTCCCTGATGGCTCTAAAACTTCCTGTCCATCACACAGTAAAGCTCACAAGCGCCTGTCTTCTTTGACATCTCAAAAAGCGCTTAGACCCCAAACTCATCTATCTGGAATCCAGGTCTGATCATGTCACTCTTGTAAGTAAAGAGCATGAGAGTACTTGGCGTTATTCCAAGATCCACACAGCTTAATGCATGCTAAGTCACTTCAGTCTTGTCCCACTCTTTGTGACCCCATGGACTATAGCCCACCAGTGCAATGAAGAAAATAAAATAAGATGACTCTATAGTCAGTGATGAGGGACGGAGGATATCTTAGCCCAGGTAAGTCGGGCTTCCCAGGTGGTGCTAGTGGTAAAGAACCACCTGCCAATGCAACAGACATTAAAAGACGTGGGTTTGATCCCTGGGTCAGGAAGGTCCCCTGGAGAAGGAAATGGTAACCCACTCCAGTATTCTTATCTGGAAAATCCCAAGGACAGAGGAGTCTGGCAGGTTACAATCCATAGAGTTACAAAGAGTCGGACACTACTAGAGCGACTTAGCACAGAAGGGGAAACCTCTCTAAGGAAAGACAACATCAGCTGAGAACAGAACTGGACACACAGTCAAGCTTTGTGTCTACATTCCAAGCGGCAGAAACATCAAAGATGCTCCAGTGGGAATCCTCCAGGTGTGTTCACAAGGATGAAGGAGACAGCAGGGATTGAGACTGAGTAAATAAGGCAGGGCCAGGAGAGATGAGGGCTGAGACATGAGCAGGTAGCAGATCACGTGGGGCCTTGCAGGAGTTTAAATTTTATTCTGTATGCGATGGAAAAACATCAGAGCGTTTTAACCAGTTGACATAATTTGCCATATACTTTGGAGGGCTCAATCTGGTTGCCATGTGGAGGAGAGATTTTGTTAAGTGGAATATAGAAGCTGAAAAGCCATTTAGGAAGATATTTCTACAGGACAGGTGAGCCATGTAATGTTTTTGGTGGTGCCATGGCAGTGAAATGAAGAAAGTCAGGTATATCTTGGAGGTAGAGCCAGAATGAATCACCAGTGCATTTTAGTGGTAAAGAGCCTGTCTGCCAGTGCAGGAGACATAAGACACACAGGTTTGATCCCTAGGTCAGGAAGATCCCCTGGAGGGGATCCCAAGAATACTGGAACCCACTCCAGTATTCTTTCCTGGAGAATCCCCACAGACAGAGGAGCCTGGTGAGCTACAGTCCATGGTGTCGCACAGAGTCAGACATACTGAAGCAACTTAGAATGAACGAAGTGCATTAGGTGTAGGGAGCCAAGAAAAGAAATTCATCAAGAATGATTGCTTGTTCCAGGGCAAGAATAGAGACGTAGATGCAGAGAATAGACGTGTGACATGGGGAAGAGGGGATAAATTGGGAGATTAGGTTTAACATAAATACACCACCACGTGTAAAATAGACAGCTAGTGAGAAACTGCTGTATAATACAGGGAGCTCAGCTGGGTGCTCTGTGATGACCTACAGGGAGGGGATGGGGAGAGGGGTGGGGGAGTCCAAGAGGGAGAGAATATATGTATACACATAGCTGATTCACATTTTTGTACAGTAGAAACTAACACATTATAAAGCAATTACACTCCAATTAAAAAAAAAAAGAATGGTTGCTAAGCATTGAGCATTGAGCCTAAGCAACTGGATGACGAGGTGGGGAAAGCTTGGGCAAGGGAGTGGATTTGTTTCAGCCTCAAGACTGAGGTATCATTGGACACCTGAATGGAGATGTGAAGCGGGCGGTGGATTCATTGAATCTAGAGCTCACGGGAGTGGAGAGTCTGGGAATCACTTTTTGAGTCTGTCTCCTCTTGTGAACCATCAGAATGTTGATAGGAAAAGTCATGAAATTAAATGAATTTGCTTAGGAAAAAAAGGTGAATGTAGAGAAAATTAAAGAGCTGAAGAGAAAAGCCCTAAAGCTTGCAATGGGCAGATCTAGGAAAAGCACCCACAAAAGACACAGAGGAAGTAGAGAGAGAGTCAGGTAGAGAAAAAGAGAAAAGGCATGTGTTGTCCCCTAGCTTTTGATAGAAGATGTTCCAAGAAGAGAGCGCCAACGCCTGCTGTTGAACAAATACGTGAGTATCAAATGCTGTCTTTGGCAAGAGGTAGGTCATTGTTTCGTAGTTATTATTGTGGGAAGTGTAATTTCTGACAGTGCCAAGTGCCTAGTTGATATTCAAGGCCCAAAAGTTAAGGTGGTTACAGCTATGCTGATGGGGTAATTTCCTCCATCAACTTTCGGCTCCCCTGGTACAGGCCGGGAGGGATGGAAGGCTAAGTTCAATCAGGGTGTAGGCAAGCTTAGCAGAAAGTCAGAACCTGTTATTTTAAGATTCTTCTCACTTCTAAAGTTTCATGAAATAAAACAAAAGATTTGTTTTATTTGAATCTAAAATTTCAAACTAATTTTTTAATTCACTTTTTAGAATGCTCCGAAGAAAATTGTTTGTGGTTGGATACAAAAACTTGACAATGAAACAATGGGGAGAGAGATCTTTAGCAATCTTGGATGCTATTTAAATCACAAATATTGGACTAGGAATACATTAATCCAAACAAATGCCGTCATTTATTCTCCTAGTATGTTTCATTTATTTTTTTCATCCCTTCCTTTTCCAGTCTTGATGCTGGGAAGCTGAGAAGAGTGGACTGGGGTAAGTTGGATACCCTGCCAGGTGTAGCCAAGTGATAACAAAGGGTAAAGACAGAGTTGCCATAAAAAAGTTTTTAATAAAACAAAGTCAAGGCATTTATATATTAATATAAATTATTTATCTCAGTGAAAAATTCAAAGATTAACTATTCCCCCAAACTCTGACATCTTATAGAAGGCAGCATTTGTCTTTTTTTGTTTCATTTTAGGAAAATCTAAAATTAAAGCCTACTTTAAATTCTAAAAATAAGTGGTTTAACTCCTGAAAATTTATTCAATCACATTTTAAACTCCAACATACATATTTCTAGACTTGTAAACATATTCGCATTCTTTTAAATTTAAACAGAAATAGATTTGTTAAAATCCGGTTCTCTGAAATATTCAGGAGAGTGTCATCTGGCTTGATTTTTATAAAGTGCATATAATATTTTTAATAGAATACTATGGAATACATGCTATTTGGAAACCAGAATTAATGATTTAACTCGGTTTCTTATGGAACATGAAGTTTTCCACCGTATTCACTCAGTGGACACAAGTACGTCATTGTCATTCTCAGTGTGAAGTGATGCTTACCTCTCGCTAAATTCATTTTGTCATGATAAAGAAAACCCACTGGAATTCCAAACATTACAAGCGACAAAACATTTTCTAGAGCGCGCATTTTGTATGTAGACTGTACCTGAAGTGCTCAGCTTTAATCTAAATGAAAACGCCAAAGTGAAGTCAAAAGTTATTTGCTGTTGCTTCTGCTTTGACATTTCTTAACAGGACATAGCAAGCTGGTTCAAAAACAAAAAGAAAGAAACGGGAAGGCTGGGCAGACAAGCCTCCTGATCTGTGCATTCATGAGCCCCACTAATACTGCTCACACAGAGGCGGTACCAGCAGTGCCTCAACGAGAATCAATGCTTCAAAATTTCTACGGTGCCTCCTAGTTTATAAAGGTGCTTTTCATATTGGGTTGGTTTCCTTTTAATGAGAGGGAAAATTTTATGGAGGATTTTTATTCCCTTAGAAGGCAGGAGACTTTTGGCAAGATTTTCAATCTTTCCTCTGTGGCCAATTAGTGACAATTCCACTTTTGCAAGACAGCCGTCTCCCTGTCCAATTTGACAAGGCAAAGCAAGAAGACTGGCACTGAATCTGATGCCAACAGTAGTTCAAAATCTCACCACCATCAAAATAGGAATTCAGATGTAAAATTCCAAGACTTGCTTAGTCTTCCCTGGCCACCAGAAAAGCTGAACTCTAACCAGAGGCGGCTTCTGAAAGAAAAAGGTTGGTAGCCGTGCAAATTGATATAATGTTTCTGCAAAAGAAGTCTGGCGCCGTGTTTCTGATGAAGGCAAAAACTGCAGAA
Source organism: Bison bison bison (assembly GCF_000754665.1). NCBI lineage: Eukaryota > Metazoa > Chordata > Mammalia > Artiodactyla > Bovidae > Bison > Bison bison. The sequence continues at coordinate 3,147,379 of NW_011494839.1, read as the reverse complement.
CTGTGTAGTCAGGTGCGTGCCAACATGCTTCTTTCAGCCTTGTGTATAGCAGGAAAAAAATGAGAAGAGACGGTATTCATAGTTTAGTTGGTTAACTAAACTACTGCAAAACTATGGCACAGTTGTTAGCTGGAATACTATGTCACCAGAAATTAAAACACAGTGGAATGCCAGCTGAGGATGGGCGGTGTAGACCAGACAGTGTAGGACTAGGCACGCTAGGACAGTGCAGGATTTGGGCTTCTTCTCTGTGTGAGTTAGAAAGTCACTGGAAGGATTTGGGCTTCTTCTCTGTGTGAGTTAGAAAGTCACTGGAAGTCTTTGAGCATAGGAGAGACAGGATTTCACTTGCATCTTCAAAGGATCACTCTGACACAGTGTTGAGGAGAGGCTATGGCAGGATTGTGGGAGACAGTGATAAGGATGTGCCAAGGGAAGGATGATGATGGCTCAGAGCAGTTAGCAGCATCAGGGGGTAGGAAGAAGAGCTCCAAGTCTATGAATACTGAAGGTCAAGAAAGTGGGATAGATTGGTTACTGAGCGTAAGAGAAAGTGAAGAGTCAAAGAAGACCCCAGGCTTTTATTAAGCTGGCGTGTTTGTGTGCACAAGGAGACCCAAGCACAGGAGAATGCATCCTCCCATCCTCAGGGTTGTTGCTGAGTAATAGGCTTGGAGATCTTTATTTTCATCCTCATACTTGTGTTTGGGAGTATGCAAGGAACATGTGTTACTCCAATAATTTAAAAGCTATTTTTTAAAAAACAAATGAATGCCAATGAGAATGAGAAACAATCTGCCCCAGTATATATTTTTTTGGTCAGCTGTCTCTTGTCTCCCAACAATCGAGCCTCACAGAACAGCAAGCAACAGCTCTAGAATCTGAAGCAACAGCTGACCCCTAGCCTGCACGGTTTAAGGATTCCTAGTGAGTTGCATCTCTTTATCTGGGTCTTTTCTAAATGAAGGCAAGAATTCACTAGGGCCTCCCACACAATGAACCTGGAGATTAACACCACGGAGTTGGCACACCTGGCAACCAAACCACAGAAGTAAACTTCCATCTGTGTAGTGAGGATGAGTCATCCTTATTCTCATTAACCCTCCTGGTTAGCATATTTGAGTCTTCCTCCTCAAAATTTATATTTTCTGTTAGTATTTTCATAGGCCTTATGGCATACATACCATTTTATTTTATTTTTTTGGTAAGCCACTTGAATCCTGTTTTAAACATGTGGGGTAATATAAATACATACATAAACACTTGGATGTTTTTTCTCCACCCCACCTCACTCCAAGAAGATCTGCTTTATTTATGTCTTATTCAAAATCATGCATCATGGGACTTCCCTGGCGGTCCAGTGGTTAAGACTTCACCTTTTCCATGCAGAGGGGTGCAGGTTCGATATCCCTGGTTGGGTAGCTAAGATCTCACATGACTTGCAACTAAAAAACAAACAAACAAACAAAAAAACCCTGGAACATAGAACAGAAAGAATATTGTAACAGATACAATTTGTTGTTGTTGTTGAGTTGCTCAGTCATGTCTGACTCTCTTGTGACCCCATGGACTGTAGCCCACCAGGCTCCTCTGTCCATGGGATTCTCCAGGCAAGAATACTAGAGTGGGTTACCATTTCCTTCTCCAGGATATCTTCTCAATCCAGGGATCTAACCCACATCTCCTGCATCTCTTTACCACTGAGCCACCATGGAAGCCAAAAAAATTCAATAAAGACTTTAAAAATGGTCCACATGTTAAAAAAATCTTAAAAAAAAATTGCGTATCATTCTAGTCACTTCTGGAACTGCCTGCCTCCTGACTGCACACTTATCAGAATCAAAGGAGAACCATGAAGTTGAGAAAAATATTAATGTAGAGGTCTGTGTGCAGCACCAGAGTTATTTGGAGAAAAGGTGCAAACAAATCTAGTACAAATACCTGGACCCTGGGAGCATGTGTGGTCTGGGGCAGAGAGTTGCTCAGCAGACACACAGCACAGTGGGTATAGGTCTCCCTCTACACATGAATCTCTTCATTCAGCAGTGGAAACTCATGAAACCCAATCAGGACCGCCAGGTTGTGACACGTGGCAGGATGAACAAAATTGCTTTCCCAACACTGGTAGGGCTTCAGGCTTTAATAGAAAGGCTTCCAGTGTCTTATCCAGCAGTGCCCAACTTTTCTGGTACCAGGGACTGGCTTCGTGGAAGACATTTTTTCCACAGACCAGGGAAGGAGGGATGACTCAAGTTCATTATTTGCTGTGCACCTTATTTTTATTGCTATTGCATCAGCTCCACCTCAGATCTTCAGGCATTAGATCTATGAGGCTGGGGACTCCTGTATAAAACCAGATCCTTCCTATTTCTCCAGTGCAGCTTCACTGTTCACTTTTTCTCCTCCAACAACATGCATGCCCAGAACCCAAAGTATAGGTGGTGATTCCAAGCCACATCTCTCTCTGGCTACTTATGATGGGGACTTTTGCATTTCTAGCTCATCTCATGGCAATTATTCCCACACTTGGAAGTTAGGCAGGAAGTCTGTGCATGTACTAAGCATGTGGCTTTCTGCATATGTCTGCACATCATTTTTCAGGAAATTCTATTTCACACTAGAGCAGCTTGATGAGTAGCTGTTGTTCACACCCACTGAGAAATAACTCCATGTGAGAATAATACCTTTACAACTTTGAAGTGTCCTCATCTCTAGGCCATCAACCTGCTGTGAACTCTCATCTTGACTTTTCACACTTACAGGCAACAGTCATGCAACATACTGTCAAACAATATGAAGGTTGGAGGAAACGTGAGGGAGGGCAAAATTAAATTGGAGCCTCAACATCTTTCTAGTTCAGTGTCATTGTCAATAATTTAAAAAACATCCACCACACATGTAAGTATATTGGTATTTGGTTTCAACTTAAATTTTTTGTTTTGTGTCTTTGAAGCATATTTAACATTTCTGACTCTCACCGACATTCTTACTATCAAAGATTAGTATAAAAACCAGCATTAGAAATCCTTGTCCTCAAGGCAGTTTCTACTCATGTCTTCCTTAACGTATTTCTCACCAAAATCTTAATCTTTAAGCCTCAAATATTATAATACTGAGGCAACTGAAATTTTGGTGTGGCTGTGATTTCAACACACTAAATTTCCTCTTTAAGAACTATTATAATTTCACCAATCCTGTTTGTTGAAAATCCAGCAAAATATAGGCAATTAAGGGGCTTTCTTGGTGGCTCAGTGTTGAAGAATCCATCTGCCAATGCAGGAGACACGGTATGATCCCTGTTCCAGAAAGATCCCACGTGCTGCAGAGCCACTAAGCCCAAACGCCGTAACTATCGACCTGTGTTCTAGAGCCTGTGCTCTGCAGCAGAAGAAGCCACCACAGTGAGACGCCTGCGCACCACAACCAGAGAGGAGCCCCCACTCACCTCAACTGCAGAAAAGCCCGAGCAGCAACGAAGACCCAGCACAGCCAAAAATAAATAAATAAATAAATGTTTTAAATATATTTTTTATTAAAAAAATTTAAAAATCTGTTATAGGAATAAATAAGATAAACAACTCTTTCATTCCACAAAGAATTGTTAAGCCCCTTTGATGTGCCAAAATGTGATCTGCTCTAGATTTAAAGGTGAGTCAGATGTGGAAAGTGAAAGTGTTAATCCCTCATTCGTGCCCAACTCTTTGTGACCCCATGGACTGTACCCTGCCAGGTTCCTCTGTCCTTGGGATTCTCCAGGCAAGAATACTGGAGTGGATTGCTATTCCCTTCTCCAGGGCATCTTCCCGACTCAGGGATTGAACCTGGGTCTCCTGCATTGCAGGCGGATTCTTTACCATCTGAGCTACCAGGGGAGAAACTCACTGGTGCTCAGTAGAGCTGACATATTAATTAGACTTTTCCTAATTCAGCAAGAACATGTCTCAGCAAGGGCTGAAACACACACACCAAACTCATTTATTTTTAGTTAACTAGAAAATTCAATTAAGTGGAAACCAGCCCACTCTTAGTGCTTAATTCTTTCAGTTAACACCAACTAGCTCAACATCTGGAACTTGGTTCAACCCGACGGAAGCACCAAATGGTTCCCGTAGACTCTGCACCGTGCTAGGCACTGGGGATGCCAGGGTGAGAAGCCACCAGCTTGGCAGGGAGAAGAGGGGGTAAGTGCCCATCCACCTGCCAGGACAGAAAAATGGGCTAGTTCACAGGACCTGTAATTTAGAGTAAGAAGAGAAACAGCAGAAGAATATGCAAGACATGAGAACTGATCTCAGAGGTCTGAGAAAGGGACAGAGCAAAGGAGAGTCAAGCAGATTTCTTTCCATAAGGGATGTAAATTGCAAAGGTCTGAACAGGTCCTAACCCAGGACACTTTCCAGAATTTTGTTGACCCTAAACAACAAGGCTGATACACCTTGTTCTTAAAATCTCCAGTAACAGCTTGTTGCCTTTTGATTTGTTCCTCTCCTAAAAGGTCAGTAGATAGAAAATCTGGTAAATTAAATCTTCTGAGAAGGTCTATTCTGTGCAGTTGAGTTGTCATGACTATGCATCTTTACTCCCTGAATTTACAAAATGTTTTTGATGTAAATCAAGTTTGGACCTGAAACTAATAAAAGAACTGTGTGTACATAAAAACATACAATGTATACATTTATTCCTGTGTGCTCAGTCATGTCTGACTCTTTGTGACCCCATCGACTATAGCCCCAGGTTCCTCTGTCCATGGGATTTTTCAGGCAACACTGGAGTGGCCATTTCCTTCTCCTGGTGATCTTCTCGACCCAGGGATCAAACCCATGTCCCCCGCATCTCCTGCATTAGCAGGTAGATTCTTTACTGCTGAGCCACCGTGGGAGCTGATATACATTTATATGTAAGTCTAAAATATAAGTATATATGTTTATATTAAGGATACATAAATATTTATCATATATACATACATGGATATTATTAATATCCTTGATTATATATTTGCTTATGTTTGCTGTCAAACATTTTAATAATTATAAATGCCAAATATTAACGAGAATAGTTTCACTGCTAATTTAGAATTTTTACAGTAAGTTCCAGAAATGACATATGGAAACAGGAGCCTTGGGACAATTGCGGTCAACCAATGAATGTAATATGCCTCATGGCATAACTGCAACAAGACTTGCTTCTAGAAAATTTTTCTTTTAAATTTCTCAGAAGGAGTATCAGATTTTTTTTTTCCCTCCAACTTAGCTTGGGAAAATACTCTGAAGTACTTTATGATACATGAATAAACATATGTCTTAGGAAAATGAAACTGTAGTTACCATTACTTTGGAGTTTAAAAAAGCCATGTAGGGACTTCCTTGGTGGTCCAGAGGATAAGAATCCACCTGCCAAAGGAGGGGACATGGGTTTGATCCCTGGTCCAGGAAGATTCCACATGCTGCAGAGCAATTAAGCCCGCGTACGGCAATTACTGAAGCCCACACGCCTACAGCCTGTGTTCTGCAACAAGAGCAGCCACCTCAGTGAGAAGCCTGTGCACTGCAACGAACAGTAGTCCCCGCTTGCCAAAACTAGAGGACACTCCTGTGCAGCAATGAAGACCCAGAACAACCAAAAATAAAATAAATTTAAAAATAATTTTTTTCAAAAAAAGAAAGGCATGTAGGATAATGGAAATCAAATTTCCCATTGAAAAGGAAAACAATTAAATTTCATGACAGTAAAAACTTTGAGAGATTGTATGAAATGGTCATGACCTAGTTACCATCTTGAAAAAACACCAGGATAGAAAGTGAGCCAGAAATCACGATGCTGTTTACCTGTTGCTTCTCCCCTAGCATGGCTCATCTCAAGCACAGCCAGGTGTCTAAGACATCTCTGTCAACTGGCTAATAAACTCTCTGACCAAATTCACCAGTAGTTACATCCTCTTAATATAAAAAAAAAAAAAGGAAAAATAGAACAGAAACTTTCCCATTAGAAATAACAGGAGATGACTCCACAAAACAGATTTTCCTTTGGCACTTAGGTCTCTTGACCCCAGAGACATGAAGAAAATAATTATGAGGTAACTTCCCTTAAAATTATCAATGTTCCCTACTGGTCCTTCTGTGGTAGGAGTGAATCATCCATTTTTCTCAAAGGAGACATAAAGATTTCCAGTGAAAACTTCGTGAGGATTCAGAGGGGCTCATGAAGATATAGAGATGATGGTGTTGGTAGTTTTGGCTTCTGATCTACAATTGATGGTTGTGATGAAGCTTGTCCAACAGAGTAGGAAATGAGCATGGCCACATTTTAAATTTTATAACAATGGTCACATCTTTTTGCTCTAACAGATACTTTCTTGGATTGATATATGTTTTCTGGTCTTTCTATCTCTTCCACTCCCTGATTGCAAGCTCATCATCTGTGTCTCCAGCATCAGGTGCATTCCAGGTTTCAAAGGAATCGAAGGGTTATAGAACTGGAAAGGGGTCAAGATGTTCATCCAAACTCTTCTTCTTCAAGCACGGAAATTCTAAATGCTAACTCTGTGGATGCCTATTGGTAGCTGAGTGTCCTGCAGTCCCAGAGGACACGAACCAATAGTGAGAATATCTCAGTTGAGTTCATTTCAGTCGCTCAGTCATGTCCAACTCTTTGCGACCCCAAGGACTGCAACACGCCAGGCTTCCCTGTCCTTCACCAACTCCCAGAGCTTGCTCAAACTCATGTCCATCAACTCGGTGATGCCATCCAACCATCTCCTCCTCTGTCGTCCCCTTCTCTTCCTGCCTTCAAACTTTCCCAGAATCAGGGTCTTTTCCGATGATTCAGTTCTTTGCATCAGATGGCCAAAGTATTGGAATTTCAGCTTCAGCATCAGTCCTTCCAATGAATATTCAAGACTGATTTCCTTTAGGATTGACTGGTTTGATCTCCTTGCAGTCCAAGGGACTCTCTCAATATCTACTAGCCAAAAATGTCTGCATCTTTTTATAAAACTATTTAAAACAAAATTTGTGATCAATCTTTGTTTAAAGCTAAATATTAGAAAAAGAAGGTGGGCTTCCCAGGTGGCTCAGTAGTAAAGAATCTACCTGCCAGTGCAGGAGATATGGGTTCACTCCCTGGTCTCAGAAGATCCCACATACCACAGAGCAACTAGGCCAGTGTGCCAAACTATGGAGTCTGAGTTCTAGAAACCATGGTCCACAGCTACTGAGCCCATGGGCCACAACTATTGAAGCCTGTGAGCCTTAGAGACTGTGCTCAACAATAAGAGGAGTCACCACAATGAGGAGCCTGCACACCTCAACTGAAGAATAGTTCTCCATCTCTGCCTTCACAGAAATGAACACCCAGCCCAGCCAAAAATAGATAAGAGGCATGTGGGATCTTAGTTCCCCAACCAGGGATTGAATCTGCACTCCCTACACGGGAAGCATGGAGTCTTAAAACACTGGATTGTCAGGAAAGTCCCTGCTATTCATCTTTGCTTACCCATCTTTTTATTCCTACTGATTTAAAAATCTGCTCCTATGTTACATATATTATTATATAATTTATTTGTTATTATATAGTAATAAAACTACTGTGCTAAACATTGCTCCTGGTAAATGAATCCTGTATCTGTAGGAGTTTTCTCCTTATCCATTCCCATGAGCGATTTCAGTGATTCTCAGGTTTTCCACAATAATTAATTAATTTGCTCATAAATTCTAACTCACTCTTATTATCTCCTACAGTATATCAATCCTAGGGTTCAAAATGGTGTCACCTGAGTTTTGGAGACATTTAGTTGACTTCTCAGAACTGATCTGAAGACAGAAGTTGATCTTCTGTCTTTGAATCAATGAAGAAGTTGATCTTCATCCTTTGAAGACTGTCAAAGGATGCTTTCAGACGACAGAGGCAGAACTTTGGAACCTCTACCTTTGGCACTGGCTGAGTTCCCCTTCCCCATTCCTTAGAGATGACGATAACTATGAGACTCCACATTCGGCACTGGGGAAGACGTGAATCTCAAGTGAGGGCCACCCAGCATTCCAAAGATCACTCATAATATTGTGTTTTTACTTCAAAGAGAAGCACTGTTTGTTCCTCTGTGTCTCTGGGTACTGGATCAGAATGATGTATTCAGGGAGCGATACCCAGCTGCCAAAAGGATAGCATCTGTCTCATAGTGACGTACAAGTCTTCCAGGTCTTTATCGAAGTGCTGCCTTGACATTTATCTGCAACAGAGACTATGGAGAACATGTACTACTCTTTGAATGTTTAAATTGCAGAACTATTTGGAGATTAAAACAGCTGTCTAAAATGTGTGTTAAGTCCTTAACAACAACAGATAACCTGTGAAAGTTTTATAAAGAGAACTATGTCATGATCTTGAGAAATATTTTTGCTGGAAAACTAGATTCCTTTCTCCAAATTCAATGAGCAACTTCTTCAGTGATGTGGTCTTCTGGAATATACAGAAGGATATGACTTTTCCAAAGAAATATTATTAATCAAAAGGCTCAACTTCTCTGTTCCATAGAGTAAGAATTGCTTTATATGTTCTGGACTTAACAAAGGCCAGAAATATATGAATCCATATGGATAGCTCTTAAGTGTACCTGCTTTAATATCTTGTGAGATCACATACCAACATTAACAGATATCACTTGTAAGATATGCCAGCTCTGTGTCTGGCTTATTTCCTTGTAATAACTCAAGACTTTCACGCGCCATAACCCGTTAGCAATTCCTTCTTCGGTTCACCTCACACTTCTCATCTCTATTGGAAACACAGTTATAATTTCACGTTCAAAAGAGCTAGAAGGCCTAACCACTATGCAAAATTTCAAAGTCGTCTTTGACAAGATGGGACTATGACACATATGAAGCACCCCAAAGCACCATTTGTCTTGGTAAACAACGCATTTGTGATTTTAGAACCCAAGTAACCCATAAACAAACAAAACAATTCCAAAGAAAAGAAAGATTAAAAAAAAAAATGAACTTACTGTCTCTAACTATATTTATTCTAGGAGGGAACAAAAGATCAATGTAAGTTGTCATCTTCCTTGATAAAATCCTGCCTTAGAAAAGTGAATTACAAGATCCCACTGAGTCTGACATGGAATGGGGTAATGAAAACACTTTGGTTCTAGAGAATTACAGTACAGTACACAGTGCTCACAAACAGAATGAATAATTGAAATCCAGGGCTTTTATGCTTCAATGAAAAAAAAAACAATATTTCATGGCACATAAACTTATTCAGCTTATTTGCATGAAGGGTGGATGATCAAAGCACTGTCCACAGGAAAATAGTGATGGCACCTTGATTTAAGTGTGATGAGCATTCATAAATATTCTTAGGAAGCAAGATATACCTACATTTAATCAGCACTTATTAAAATTTTATTCCCTATAGTTATTCAACAGGATCTGTGGTATAAAAACATAATTACAAAAATCAGATTTGAGCTCATTTGACAACAGAAGGGTTTTATGGTGACCTATCTCCAAATGTTCCTATTTGTAATTAAATGCAGCGATCAGCAGTAAGGATTTTGAAGCTGTTTTAGTAGTTCCGCTATTCTGCTTAACATGTGGCACCCGTAATAATTAAAATGATACTAACACATGCACAATTTTATGGCCCTTATGGTGCAACCCATTATGCCAAATAAGGGCCTCTGTTTTCACAGCATACTGCACATGGTCTCATTACACCCACTTTTCTTTTCCTGTCTTCACACTAACAACTGTTAAAGTGAATCAACACACGAAACGTACTATAACAGCTTAGTGTTTATGATATGTGTGCTGTTAGTCAGTGAACAGGAAAATCTAAACATTTACTGTTTATGTAAAGAATAGCGTTAGTGTTAGCGAATTGCTCGGGTCTGCTTACTTTATTATCTAGATCACAAACGTAATGATGGGTTTCAATGGCATCTATATTTTTGCTTTGTTTTGTTTTTCAATGCAGATGTCTATAAAACCAGAAGAATTTAGCATTTACATATCTTAGAGGATTTCTTCTCAACCATAACATAATTTAGGGATCACTTTTAAAAAGATAGATAATTCAGTATGTGTCATTCCCTTACAAAAAAAAAAAAGAAAAGAAAAAGAAGAAGAAGAAGAAGAGTGAAAGATTTAAAGTTATTTGGAGGTGATTTCCTTCACAATATCCCGAGGCTGGATCTGGTTTACCTAAGATGTTAAAAAGCTATCAACCATTTTTATGCGGTACCATACTAAAACTTACAAGAAGCTGGGAATTTGAGATCAGTGTAATTTTTATCATGAATAATTTTGTAATTAAGGAGCTCCTCAAAGACCTCCTACACTCATTTTACAGTCATCAGTTCCGAATGGCGTTCAGTCTTTTTGTTCTGGGACACGATCCAACGTAGGTCCCATCGGTAAAACACCAATGGATTGGCAAGGTCTCATGTCTGCATTTTCCACAGCCATTTTTTGAACATTAGTTGAAACTTCCGATAAAGAATAACATCCCTTCTTTCTTTTTTTTCTTTCCAAGTCCAACTCAATTCCATCCATTTAGGAATTTTGCCGTATTGGCGCTAACCGCACATCAACTGAGCTGAGTAGACCTTGAATGTTAACGACTTAATAGCGCAATTGATTGCAAAGATACAAAAGAAAAATGTTCACAGATTGCAGCCTTCACATGGTTTGGCTCTGAGATCTCATCAACAGTGTGACGTCGACCGGTAGAGAACCATGTGGATGCTGTATGAGAACCATGCGCTCGTTACAGAACTGTGAAAATTTGTGGGACTCCAAAATGAAAATTACCAGCCAGGAAAAAAAAAAAAACAGCAAGACATGTCGTGGTTGAGGGAAAGCAGCTTGAGACAGACCTAACACATTCTTCAATACAAGCTTCTTAGGAGAAAGACTAGGAACATTGACTATTATGTAAATATCACCACAGGTTGAACAAAATCTGTCAGAACCCTAACCACCCTGGACTCAGACTGTCACACTCACACAGCAACCAGGAAAGATTTCCTCCCTGTTAGGAGGCAGTCTTCACCAAATACCCACCCTGTTCAACCATGAAAGAAGGCACAAGGCTTCCTGTCTGAACTTGAAGAAAGTTGTACCCACCATCCATATTCTTGGATTAAAACAAGCGTCTGTGATCAGCATTAGTATTTACTACCCTATGATCAAAAACAAATAACCCACTTTGTTTGTTTCTTACTGCAAATGAATTAAATTAGCAGCCATTAGGAGGACTCGCTGTTTATATCCTTGTTTCAGCAGTGGTAGTATTTGAAGTTTCCTGCGGTAAGTTCATTACTCGTATTTTGTCCAGAATTAGTGAAGCGTGCTGAAAATTGCTAATGACAGATGTTTCTCCACTCTGTCACACTTCTTGTATCATTTGATTTGGAAAGCAACATACGGTGTTCTGCTCTATCAGTATGTCACAGACTGTCTGTAAACAGCTGGTCATAACTCAGTTCAGTGAAAACCATTACTTTCCAATGAAGGGCTGGACACCCTCCAAATTGCATTTTGGCATGGCCTCGGCTGCATAATGAACAAAGTTCCTCTGTTCCGAGGTTACCTTAGGAAGATTTCTCACTTTCCCTACTTGTGTGCATGTCTCAGAAAAGAGGGTTTCTTTGGCAATAGATAAAAGATCAAGAGGATATGGAAAAAAATATTTTAATGCTTGTATCAAGCACTCATGAAAATCTGTGAACGGTGCGTTGCAAAAGACAACACAAAACCCACCCAAAATGTATATCTTAACCATTTCTGGTTATGTCCCCAGTTGAAGAGAGCATGAATTATTAGGGTCAAGGCCCATCAGATGACACATTTCAATGTCTCCTACAGAACAGTCATGGCATATGAGCATGCCCATGTGGCTATCCCCTGATATCCAGTCATACTGAGAAGTACTAAAATCATCCCCCTTTCGTTTATATGGTGATGAAATCGAAAGAAATTTGTCCTGCTGGTTTTTAAAATCTGAAGCTCACCAAGCCAAAACCAAATATAAAAATCTCACAATACAAGGTCCCACACACTATTTTTTAAGACGATGTTTTTTAAAATGTTGACAGTTGCATTTAATAACGAACAAACAATGCCAGGTTATTTGAACCATACATCGAATAACAAGGCTCCATGAGCAACACTGTTCAGAATGAATGGAGATAAAATCTTTCACTGAAAACCCTGGGATGGAGCAGAGAGATAAACAGAGATACTGAATATATTTAAAGCCACTTGGTACTTCCAGATCCGTAAGGGCTTTGTGATATATGAAGAAATGGAAGAGAAGGAAATGAGCCCATTTGAGGGACTGGACGATAAAGGAATATTCCCGTCTCAGCTTAGCACTCATTCAATCAAGTCTCCATCAACAAATACCGAGTACTTAAACATGACAGATAATTGCTGAAGATATTCTTGTGGGACTCTTTTCTATGCATCAAGGAGAGGTTTATCAGTCCTGAACTCTAAGTTTATGCTTTTTGCACCTGGCAAACCCCCTTCTTCCTAGATCACACTCCCATGTCACCTTTCTGAAGCCTTTCTTGATGCCCGCAGGCAAAACTGGCCCACATCCCAGCTTGCCCACACTTTCCTAATAACTCGACTATAGCCTACAGATAAAGTGCAGCTTGGAGTCAGGAGAGAGGGCAATGGAGTC
>NW_011494839.1:3133389-3134592 GCF_000754665.1 Bison bison bison | reverse complement strand
TCAGGGGAGGACTTCCCTGGTGGTACAGGATAAGAATCTGCCTGCCAATGCAAGAGACACAGGTTCAATCCCTGGTCCACAAAGGTCCCACATGATGTGGGCAACTAAGCCAGTGTGCCACAGCTACTGAGCCCAAACCCTACAGCCTGTGCTCCATGGCAAAGAAAAGCTACCGCAGTGAGAAGCCCACGCACCGCAACTAGAAAGCAGCCCCTACGCGTCGCAACAGCACTGAAGACCCAGCTCAGCCAAAAATGGATGGATAATTTTTTAAAAGAGTCGGGTGAGTCGTCAGAGTAGGTAACATGTTGCCTGGGTCTTAAATAACCACTCACATGTGAAAAGGAGAGAATATTTTAGAATGTCACGACCCAGAGAGATGTCCTCAATTAGTAAAAACAAACAAAGAAACATTCTTTGCATATCAAATGGCACTAGAGCAGAAGACAAATGTATGAGACAATTCCAAGAAATAAAAACTATGTGAAGAATCTCTTTAAAACAAGATATCTTACCTGGATCTTGTTTTTTCTCATCTTCTAGGCCAGAGGTTTAATAATACCCTTTTCCCATAGATAAAATCAATATATCCTGTGTATGAAGGGATGAAGGATTCAATAATTAGCTGAAGACAGTTTTAAGTGAAAACATATATATCTACAAGTCATATCACTCATTACACCATTGAGTACAACTGGTTTCCCAAAATGTTAGTATTTTAAGATAATACTTACGTAAGAGGTATTTCCATATGATTTTTAATACAAGATCACTCCTGAAAATGACTTTTTTTCCTTTTTTAAAAACATATTTTTCGGGGACTCTTTACCCACTCTCAGTGTCTATGCTGAGAGCTTTGTATTTTCCTTCTCTTTAATAAATTCCATTCACTTGCTCCCATGGGAAAAAACAAAAACAAAAATACTTCAAATTAATTGCATTGGCATGTAGTTGATTTACAATGTTGTGTTAGTTTCTGCCATATAGCAAAGTGAATCAATTATGTGCTGTGAGTGCTCAGTCACTCAGTTGTGTCTGACTCTTTGCAACCCCATGGACTATAGTCTACCAGGCTGCTCTGTCCATGGGATTTCCCAGGCAAGAATACTGGAGTGGTTTGCCATTTCTTCTCCAGGGGATCTTTCCCACCCAGGAATTGAATCCACATCTCCTGCATTGGCAGGCGGATTCTCTACCACCTGT